>NC_140661.1:30913805-31130805 GCF_978046115.1 Saccoglossus kowalevskii | reverse complement strand
ACTAACGTGATGGTGGTCAAAGACACATTGCTTATATTACACTAACGTGATGATGGTCAAAGACACATTGCTTATATTACACTCAAGTGATGGTGGTCAGAGACACATTGTTTATATTACACTAACGTGATGGTGGTCTAAGACACATTGCTTATATTACAATAACGTGATGGTGGTCAAAGTCACATTGCTTATATTACACCAACGTGATGGTGTACAAAGACACATTGCTTATATTACACTAACGTGATGGTGGTCAAAGACACATTGCTTATATTACACTAACGTGACAGTGGTCAATAACACATTGCTCATATTACACTGACGTGATGGTGGTCAGAGACACATTGCTTACATTACACTAACGTGATGGTAGTCAAAGACACATTGCTTATATTACACTAACGTGATTGTGGTCAAAGACACATTGCTTATATTACACTAACGTGATTGTGATCAAAGACACATTGCTTATATTATACTAATGTGATTGTGGTCAACGACACATTGCTTATATTACACTAACGTGCTTGTGGTCAAAGACACATTGCTTATATTACACTAACGTGACGGTGGTCAAAAACACATTGGTTATATTATACTACCATGATGGTGGTCAAAGACACGTTGCTTATATTACACTAACGGGATGGTGGTGAAAAACGCATTGCTAATATTACTCTGACGTGATGGTGGTCATAGACACATTGCTTTTATTACACTGACATGATGGTGGTCAAAGACATATTGCTTATATTTCACTAACGAGATGGTGGTCAAAAACACATTGCTCATATTACACTAACGTGATGGTGGTCAAAAACACATTGCTTATATTACACTGACGTCATGGTGGTCAAAGACACGTTGCTTAAATTACACTAACGTGACGGTGGTCAAAAACACATTGCTTATATTACACCAACGTGCTGGTGGTCAAAGACACATTGCTTATATTACACCAACGTGATGGTGGTCAACACACATTGCTTATATTACACTAACGTGATGATGGTCAAAGACACATTGCTTATATTACACTAACGTGGTGGTAGTCAAAGACACATTGCTTATATTACACTAACGTGATGATGGTCAAAGACACATTTTTTATATTATACTGACGTGATGGTGGTCAAAAACACATTCCTTATATTACACTAACGTGATGATGGTCAAAGACACATTGCTTATATTACACTAACGTGATGGTGGTCAAAGACACATTGCTTATATTACACTAACGTGATGATGGTCAGAGACACATTGCTTACATTACACTAACGTGATGGTAGTCAAAGACACATTGCTTATATTACACTAACGTGATGGTGGTCAAAGACACATTGCTTATATTACACTAACGTGATTGTGGTCAAAGAAACATTGCTTATATTATACTAATGTGATTGTGGTCAACGACACATTGCTTATATTACACAAACGTGCTTGTGGTCAAAGACACATTGCTTATATTACACTAACGTGACGGTGGTCAAAAACACATTGGTTATATTATACTACCATGATGGTGGTCAAAGACACGTTGCTTATATTACACTAACGGGATGGTGGTGAAAAACGCATTGCTAATATTACTCTGACGTGATGGTGGTCATAGACACATTGCTTTTATTACACTGACATGATGGTGGTCAAAGACATATTGCTTATATTTCACTAACGAGATGGTGGTCAAAAACACATTGCTCATATTACACTAACGTGATGGTGGTCAAAAACACATTGCTTATATTACACTGACGTCATGGTGGTCAAAGACACGTTGCTTAAATTACACTAACGTGACGGTGGTCAAAAACACATTGCTTATATTACAACAACGTGCTGGTGGTCAAAGACACATTGCTTATATTACACCAACGTGATGGTGGTCAACACACATTGCTTATATTACACTAACGTGATGATGGTCAAAGACACATTGCTTATATTACACTAACGTGGTGGTAGTCAAAGACACATTGCTTATATTACACTAACGTGATGGTGGTCAAAGACATATTGCTTATATTTCACTAACGTGATGGTGGTCAAAAACACATTGCTCATATTACACTAACGTTATGGTGGTCAAAAACACATTGCCTATATTACACTGACGTGATGGTGGTCAAAGACACTTTGCTTATATTACACTGACGCGATGGTGTCCAAAGACACATTGCTTATATTACACTAACGTGATGGTGGTCAAAGACACATTGCTTATATTACACTAACGTGACAGTGGTCAAAAACACATTGCTCATATTACACTGACGTGATGATGGTGAGAGACACATTGCTTACATTACACTAACGTGATGGTAGTCAAAGACACATTGCTTATATTACACTAACGTGATGGTGGTCAAAGACACATTGCTTATATTACATTAACGTGATTGTGGTCAAAGACACATTGCTTATATTATACTAATGTGATTGTGGTCAACGACACATTGCTTATATTACACTAACTTGCTTGTGGTCAAAGACACATTGCTTATATTACACTAACGTGACGGTGGTCAAAGACACGTTGCTTAAATTACACTAACGTGACGGTGGTCAAAAACACATTGCTTCTATTACACCAACGTGTTGGTGGTCAAAGACACATTGCTTATAATACACCAACGTGATGGTGGTCAACACACATTGCTTATATTACACTAACGTGATGATGGTCAAAGACACATTGCTTATATTACACTAACGTGGTGGTAGTCAAAGACACATTGCTTATATTACACTAACGTGATGATGGTCAAAGACACATTGCTTATATTATACTGACGTGATGGTGGTCAAAAACACATTGCTTATATTACACTAACGTGATGATGGTCAAAGACACATTGCTTATATTACACTAACGTGATGGTGGTCAAAGACACATTGCTTATATTACACTAACGTGATGATGGTCAAAGACACATTGCTTATATTACACTCAAGTGATGGTGGTCAGAGACACATTGTTTATATTACACTAACGTGATGGTGGTCTAAGACACATTGCTTATATTACAATAACGTGATGGTGGTCAAAGTCACATTGCTTATATTACACCAACGTGATGGTGTACAAAGACACATTGCTTATATTACACTAACGTGATGGTGGTCAAAGACACATTGCTTATATTACACTAACGTGACAGTGGTCAAAAACACATTGCTCATATTACACTGACGTGATGGTGGTCAGAGACACATTGCTTACATTACACTAACGTGATGGTAGTCAAAGACACATTGCTTATATTACACTAACGTGATTGTGGTCAAAGACACATTGCTTATATTACACTAACGTGATTGTGATCAAAGACACATTGCTTATATTATACTAATGTGATTGTGGTCAACGACACATTGCTTATATTACACTAACGTGCTTGTGGTCAAAGACACATTGCTTATATTACACTAACGTGACGGTGGTCAAAAACACATTGGTTATATTATACTACCATGATGGTGGTCAAAGACACGTTGCTTATATTACACTAACGGGATGGTGGTGAAAAACGCATTGCTAATATTACTCTGACGTGATGGTGGTCATAGACACATTGCTTTTATTACACTGACATGATGGTGGTCAAAGACATATTGCTTATATTTCACTAACGAGATGGTGGTCAAAAACACATTGCTCATATTACACTAACGTGATGGTGGTCAAAAACACATTGCTTATATTACACTGACGTCATGGTGGTCAAAGACACGTTGCTTAAATTACACTAACGTGACGGTGGTCAAAAACACATTGCTTATATTACACCAACGTGCTGGTGGTCAAAGACACATTGCTTATATTACACCAACGTGATGGTGGTCAACACACATTGCTTATATTACACTAACGTGATGATGGTCAAAGACACATTGCTTATATTACACTAACGTGGTGGTAGTCAAAGACACATTGCTTATATTACACTAACGTGATGATGGTCAAAGACACATTGCTTATATTATACTGACGTGATGGTGGTCAAAAACACATTCCTTATATTACACTAACGTGATGATGGTCAAAGACACATTGTTTATATTACACTAACGTGATGGTGGTCAAAGACACATTGCTTATATTACACTAACGTGATGATGGTCAGAGACACATTGCTTACATTACACTAACGTGATGGTAGTCAACGACACATTGCTTATATTACACAAACGTGCTTGTGGTCAAAGACACATTGCTTATATTACACTAACGTGACGGTGGTCAAAAACACATTGGTTATATTATACTACCATGATGGTGGTCAAAGACACGTTGCTTATATTACACTAACGGGATGGTGGTGAAAAACGCATTGCTAATATTACTCTGACGTGATGGTGGTCATAGACACATTGCTTTTATTACACTGACATGATGGTGGTCAAAGACATATTGCTTATATTTCACTAACGAGATGGTGGTCAAAAACACATTGCTCATATTACACTAACGTGATGGTGGTCAAAAACACATTGCTTATATTACACTGACGTCATGGTGGTCAAAGACACGTTGCTTAAATTACACTAACGTGACAGTGGTCAAAAACACATTGCTTATATTACACCAACGTGCTGGTGGTCAAAGACACATTGCTTATATTACACCAACGTGATGGTGGTCAACACACATTGCTTATATTACACTAACGTGATGATGGTCAAAGACACATTGCTTATATTACACTAACGTGGTGGTAGTCAAAGACACATTGCTTATATTACACTAACGTGATGATGGTCAAAGACACATTGCTTATATTATACTGACGTGATGGTGGTCAAAAACACATTCCTTATATTACACTAACGTGATGATGGTCAAAGACACATTGCTTATATTACACTAACGTGATGGTGGTCAAAGACACATTGCTTATATTACACTAACGTGATGATGGTCAGAGACACATTGCTTACATTACACTAACGTGATGGTAGTCAAAGACACATTGCTTATATTACACTAACGTGATGGTGGTCAAAGACACATTGCTTATATTACACTAACGTGATTGTGGTCAAAGAAACATTGCTTATATTATACTAATGTGATTGTGGTCAACGACACATTGCTTATATTACACAAACGTGCTTGTGGTCAAAGACA
This sequence comes from Saccoglossus kowalevskii, assembly GCF_978046115.1. Taxonomy (NCBI): domain Eukaryota; kingdom Metazoa; phylum Hemichordata; class Enteropneusta; family Harrimaniidae; genus Saccoglossus; species Saccoglossus kowalevskii. The sequence goes on along the minus strand of NC_140661.1, from coordinate 31,125,665 downwards.
CATTGCTTATATTACACTAACGTGACGGTGGTCAAAAACACATTGCTTATATTACACTGACGTGAGGGTGGTCAGAGACACATTGCTTTTATTACACTAACGTGATTGTGGTCAAAGACACATTGCTTATATTACACTAACGTGATGGTGGTCTAAGACACATTGCTTATATTACACTAACGTGATGGTGGTCAAAGTCACATTGCTTATATTACACCAACGTGATGGTGGTCAGAGGCACATTGCTTATATTGCAATAACGTGATGGTGGTCAAAGACACATTGCTTATATTACACTAACGTGATTGTGGTCAAAGACACATTACTTATATTATACTAACGTGATTGTGGTCAAAGACACATTACTTATATTAGACTAACATGATTGTGGTCAAAGACACATTGCTTATATTACACTAACGTGATGGTGGTCAAAAACACATTGCTTATATTACACTGACGTGATGGTGGTCAGAGACACATTGCTTTTATTACACTACCGTGATGGTGATCAAAGATACATTGCTTATATTACACTAACGTGATGATGGTCAAAGACACATTGCTTATATTACACTAACGTGATTGTGGTCAAAGACACATTGTTTGTATTATACTACCGTGATGGTTGTCAAAGACACATTGCTTATATTACACTAACGTGATGGTGGTGAAAAACACATTGCTTATATTACGCTGACGTGATGGTGGTCATAACACATTGCTTATATTATACTACTGTGATGGTTGTCAAAGACACATTGCTTATATTACACTAACGTGATGGTGGTGAAAAACACATTGCTTATATTACGCTGACGTGACAGTGGTCAAAAACACATTGCTTATATTACACCAACGTGATGGTGGTCAAAGACACATTGCTTATATTACACCAACGTGATGGTGGTCAGACACATTGCTTATATTACACCAACGTGATGGTGGTCAACGACACATTGCTTATATTACACTAACGTGATGATGGTCAAAGACACATTGCTTATATTACACTAAAGTGATGGTAGTCAAAGACACATTGCTTATATTACACTAACGTGATGATGGTCAAAGATACATTGTTTAAATTGCACTGACGTGATGGTGGTCAAAGACACGCTGCTTATATTACACTAACATGATAATGGTCAAAGACACATTGCTTTTATTACATATACGTGATAGTGGTCAAAGACACATTGCTTATATTACACTAACGTGATGATGGTCAAAGACACATTGCTTATACTACACTAACGTGATGGTGGTTAGAGACACATTGCTTATATTACACTAACGTGATGGTGTGTCGGAGACACATTGCTTTTATTACACTAACGTGATGGTGGTCAAAGACACATTGCATATATAACACTAACGTGATGGTGGTCAAAGACACATTACACTAATGTAACACACTGCTTTGATATAGTTTTAGTCTATGGGCTACTGTAGACCCCCCTCCCCTCCCTTAGGAATATTCATTGACCATAATTTTTCGTTAGCCAGGACCCTCAGCTATTTTAATCAGGTTGTTTACCATAAAATTGGTGGTGGGTGTGAGAGCTACGGCTGTTGACATCGCAACGTATTTATAAAATAAGGGAAATGAAGAAAATGACATATCTCTGTAAGTAAACAACATACAAACTCAAAATAAATGTCTATGTATATAATTTTGATGAAGCCCAGATGATGACCATAACCATGACCTTGGTCATTCAAGGTCAGGGTCATTGTGTAAACAAAAGAAATTTTGACAAAAAAATATGCTTGAATGTTGAGGCCAGAATTAATTTTCCAACATTTTAGATGGATGACACCTAAGCATATACTCCTTGGAACGTCATTATGGCATTTGACAGGAAGAGCAGACATCGTGAAGTTGGTGAACAGATTTGGGCACTGTGTGTCATATTCAGTTATACTAGAAATCCTGACTGCTATCCACATGGTTATAAAATCCCATGATAGTCCAATTCCACATGATAGTCCATTCCAAAACACAAGGTAATGAAGTGCTGCACCTCTGTTGGGACAATTTTGATGTCAATGAAGAGACAACATCTAGGGATTCACGAGACAGTCAATGACCAATCAAATGATGACAATTATGAATTACCTGTCATGGCTAGAACAAAGATGCGATCAGTGACAGATGAAGTTAAAATAATAGAGCAATTTTTTTGTCAACAAGACATGAAATGTCACAGTCCCCGTTATTTGATTATAAAATACAGGTAGTACAAGGAACATCTGCAAACTGGTGAATAAATATGTACTCTTTGTGGGTACAACTCATCATCAAGTGATTTCCCATAATCTAGTTTTGTACTGACAGCTAAAAACTTCCACTGACCCATGTTCAGAATCTCAGAGTACACAAGTGCAACAAACCTACACTGTATTTGTCATACATGTATACTTGCTCAAGAAACTGCATTCATAAATCTGAGTGAACTGATGTACATGACTTCTTTGTTAATCAAGTCTTAGTATATTACCAGGACCTGGGTTTGTTTCAACATCACCACTGGGCATCAGATTCATCCTCATGTTGTCAAATACAATTTGTTAACACAGTAAGGTTTATTATTTAAAATGTATTCATTGTACATAGAACAACATCTGTTAATTTAAACAATTGTAAATGTTTTCAGAGCAAGTACATGTAATAATTAAGAAAGCCAGTAGTGATAAAGGTTGGTCTGCTCATAACCTTCAATGGAGAAGTAACAATAATTGTTCAAAGTCTTTTTAGTGCAGTGATATTATTGCATTTCAATCATCATTAATGGGAATAAAATACTGTAAACCATTTAATTTTCACTTCTAGATATATTCAGGATTTTATGAAATTTGTGTACAACATTTCAATAAAGGTCCCTGACACTCCATGTTGTTGGAACCCAGAAAAAATTGCCTTGCGAAATTGAAGCAGTTCACAGCACCACTGTAAAAAAAAAAAAGTTTAAAATGAGTATTGTACAAGATATACACATGTGGGTTCATAAGACGTATGAACCAATCTGAGTGGTTCTAGAGATTAGTATCACAAGATTTTACTCTCCGTGATTCAATATCAGCCCTATGTATAACGCTGTGTTGATCAGGCGAACTAATTGACAATGGCCCTACAGGTATCGCTATGCAATCACAGTAGTTTTGTATTCTTCTTGCATTTCGACCATGGAAAAATATTTGTTTTTGAGAGTTGTGCGAATTATTAGAAGAAAAACAGAAACTATTTTTTTTTAGTATAAATTCTAGTAACTGAAATGCAGGATTGAAAAAGAACAAGACAATACGCAAGATTGATAAACCTTCAGTGGGCACTCCTGAAATTTCAGATCATTGGTACCATGTTTTTGGATACATTCAATAACCAGATACATAAAACCACATTTTTTATTGCTCAATCACTTGACCCTGTATGGCACAAGATCGCAAGCTTGTGTCATAAAATTGGGTTATTTATTTGATGCAACGAAACATGCACTCACAGCAGACGGAAATTCGTTTGAGATGTTCCTGGATTTTTGTATTCAGTTTTCCATTTCAACCACCATCATCACTTAGTAGTAAGCTGAGATCGCGCATTGGGATACTGACTGTGCATAAATGCGCAGTGTAGTGCCACAAGAAGACCGATTGTTTGAGAATATTTTGATCCATTACGCCATTTCAAATATTATATTAATTCACAGACAACAAAATAGAGATTTTCAATAACATACAAGTTTTTCCACAGTTGATGATTGTATGGCAATTACATGCCTTTGCCAGTTTTACTTTGGAAGAAGTTGGAAACAGATAACAGAAAGGGGCTACATGGCTACATCTTTTTTTTTGAATTTTAATCAAGCATGATTTTAATTTTTTTTTTTTTTTACAAATGTCTATTTCAGAAACAAAAACAATAAATGTGTAGGTAGGCATTTTAACAATTGCACAATTAATGTCGGATGAAAACGTCATTACCGATATAAATCATTCTGTTCAAACAATTAAAAATAAGATCATATTTAATTTAGTTAGTTTTCATAATGAAATACATAATAACATGTATTTATAAATTTGAATAAGGTTCAACGGCCTTTTCATTTAGTGCCAGTTTATACACCATAAAACCTCTGGTTTAGGTGTCACACTCAGAGAAGAGTGAAAGGCCTTTGGTTCATAGGCACCGCGAAATGTTGGAATTGAATCTCCCCCCCCCCCCAAAAAAAAAAATCACATAATGTAATATGCATTATTATTTTATAATTTTGTTAATAACGAAAAGTAAAGTATGTTCTAAAAGAAGTTTCGAATAAATACAAACACGAATACATAGCTTAGTGGTTAGTACCGGTAGCAAATGATCACGGTAGCACAATCTGGTCATTCTGTGTTTCGCAAGTGAATAACTTACTTGTTGTGGGGTTATGATTCGTGACTGGGTTATATTCAAAATAAGTAAGAAATGCCAGGCTATGCAAACAGATCAATCACAGGAAACGAATACGTAAGTAATAAACGCGTAAGAGTAGTTTATTACATCAATACAGTATATCCACTGATACACCGGAGAATTTACCGTAAAGAGATATGTAAACAAATGTAGAACACAAGAACACGGTAAAGACTGGCGCTAAAACACTTGCGCGTCCTATTTATAGGCTCGGTGGGATTCTGAACCCTAGGCGGGAATGTCCCTCATTGGTCGAAAGTTACCATTAAAGAAATGTGTAATAAAGTGGTGTTTTCTATCACGTTCGCACTTGTGTCACCAACATGTCTATTTATAGACGTGGTTTAAAGCAAAAAATGGTACATGTAATCAAATATATAAAGTACAGTATTTAAGAAACTTCGACAATACAATAATCAGTGTTTTCAATAATAACGATCAAATTGCTTAACACGACACTTGTTTTCGAAGTATTGCAATTGTTGATTATTATTCAGTAATGATTATAATAACGCACAAAAAATTAATTCGTTGAATTTTTATGAATTTGAAGTAATATTCAACTTAGTTTCATTGTAAACGAATGATTTCGGTCGAACGTAAATGCTCGATGTGAGACGATATCCGCCATGTTTTCAATGCACGTGACTCATTTAAATATGTTAATGACGGTTCAGTGACCCCGTGGTGAACGCAACGCGGTACTGTAGAGATTCACCGATGTTGTAGCAAGATCTTTATGCTATTTTGACTGGGAAAACGTCATGATTTTTTTTTTCAATCCAAAAATTAGTTAAATTAGTTGTTTAAAAAAAAACTGGGCATTCAAAGAATAATTAAACATTGTTCACAGAAATAACACAGCTCATTGTCGAAACCACCGAGGGACGGTGTCGAAACGAAGCTTACCCATTCAGGCTATTCACAATAGGTGTCGATGACTACGGTAAAATATAAATTAGACTCTTTTAGGCGTCAGGAGTGAATGAAATATCCAAAATATTAAAAAGAAAACTGCCGAAAAAACGCCGGGCGATTTCATGGTCCGTTGCAGACTACTCGACCGACAGTCCATACACGTGTTGTCACTGTACATCTGCCATGTTGAATCGCAGGAGATCGGCAAAATTTTCATTACAACTAACAGTTTAATGCTCACAACATAAAAAATACGAATATACTGTAAAGGGGGTAATTATTCACTGGGTTTTAATTTAGCTTATTTCGCTGACTGGAAAAATGCGCTAAATTAAAACACAGTGAGTATGTAAAATTTAGCATAGAACACATTATCTAAATGACGAAACCGTGAATTTAAAACCCACTGATTATGCCTGAAATGGTAAATCAGTGAAATTGAAACCCAGTGAAAATTAGTCATTTTACAGTAATCATAGGCAACCTACTTATATATAATGAATAAATTGGTCGATACAGGGACACCCCCCCCCCCCGAGTTGTGGATATTTCGGAAATCGCGACACAAGCAAAAGACCGGATATCGATTTAGTTGAAAGCTATGTCCCCATGTACAATAATTTGACAGTTTACGAACTAGTTTCGTGGATTGGAGACAATTGTTTGCTTTTTTGGCTTTTCACAAGAATATAAAGCTGGCAACAATCATAATATTCACGTCCGTACGTCACGGAATGTACACCAATCGTACCCCAATAAACATTCAATTTTGCTGAAACTGGAGAACTTACCTTTGCAAACACGTTTCTTATGCTGCCTTCTTGAAGTTCTTGAAATCAAATAAAGTTACTAGTTCTTCTAGTAACGAGTGAATGAGACCACTGAGTCGAACAGAATACATGTATAAACAGTACTATAATAAATTGCACACAATGGAGAAATCACGTGCCGTAATAACAGCGTTACTCACAGATCTAATCTACTGTAAAATATTTTATTTCAGCTGGATTTATCATTCGCTGAAAAGACTTTTTCTGGGTGTTTTGTATTTATTTTCATTGATTTTTGACAAGTTGACTGTAAAATATAAGAAAAGGGTATATTCGCTGGATTTTATTTTAACTGAAACATTCCTTCAGCGAAAATAGCAAAAAAATGTTGCAAGCAAAAATAAAGTATTTTACAGTAATTAATTTATTCTGAGCATGCGCAGACGTTCTGCCAATGTTGCTGGGAGAGGTAATTTTTGATGAAAATCGTGAAAAAGACCCACTTGAGATTTTCAGATCTGGAAAAAAAAATTACGTGCATACTCAGCAGAGACTTGTTCATCAACCTGCAAGTTTCACTGATATCTGCTGTAGAATTTCTGAGAAAATGTTGGAGACGGAAAAATGGACATAACCTGAATTATAAAGTCCCCTTTTCAGGCTGCGCCTGAACGGGGACTAAAAAACATGTTGAACCCAGCCTTAGTGTTCAGATTACTGAACCTCAACAAACAAGAGAATATATTTCAGACGTCAAAGTATCTGACATGATATGAGGTTGGATTTCTCTTACTGGAGAGAGAAGAGAAGAACGAGAATCAATAGTGAAATACATGCCTCCAGTAAATGCCCCAATCACTGAAAACATGACTGCGATGCATGTGCTAACGATTTCCCAGGAGGCATCTGCTGCTGTTGGTCAGCCCTACACGATTGTTACATTCGATCTAGCTGCTGCATATGGAATTGTATGGACGTATCCAGATCGATTCAAGAATGTCATCATTTAACATGGGGCATTCCACATGGCGTGTGCATATATAGATGCATTGGGGAAATATATGAAAGGTAGTGGATTGGAGGAAGTTGTGGTTGAATCCACAGTTTGTACAAGTGGGTCATAGACAATGTCATGAATGGGAAACATTACAATAGGGCCAGGCCTGTTATCAGAACATCATTGGACGCTCTAGAACGACTGTTGTTGACTTCATTTCATGACGATGTAGGTGAAGTCATTGGTGAAGAAGAAATGAAGTCAATGTCCAACTTAGCAAACAAGCCAAATTCAGAGATTTTGTGGAAAACCCAATATGGAAAGAATGGATACAGAAGTATGATGAGTATAAGGACAAGTTGCGTGCTGGATAAGGCATGGCTCCTTATGAGTTTCCTAAGGGCTGAACATCAATGACATCACCTTTCATATGGCCTGTCTGCATGAATAGTTCCCTCTCTTCTTTGGTCAAGAAAAGCCAAACTATGCAATTTATACATCACTGTACTTGAATGTACTCCTTAAACTTTCACACACACACACCCTGGCGCTATGAAGCTTCTTGAGAATAATGGATTGAGTGTGAATCGATCTGGTGTTCCAAATTCTCGAAATGCTGTTAATATAACAATGGAATAGACCTATAACCGTGCCCACTGGCATGATCCTGGAATCATTGGCTTCAGTCGTAACTTGCAATTGGCAGCCTATCATAGAAGGAGTTTCACTCTGCATGCTCAAGCAGACTATCTACAGGCAACACTTGAATTTGCTGGCATTGGAAATGATGAGATGAGCTACCACAAATATGTCACCACATCAGAGATTGTAAAGTGCAGAAGAAGATCACTGCATTCCAAAATTTTATCAATTCCTTCATGATACCTGATGTGCACAATCTGTATTGCATATCATCAGGGAGACCAGTTTCATACGAAATATCCATTGATTTACTTGCAGTTGACATACATGGCACCAACGCATACAAGAGATTCATATAAAAGAGACTAGTGCAGAAGACAGTCACTTTTAATGCACCAATCAAGAGACTGAAGTTGAAGTAGTTTGCATTGATGGCAGTGAAACAGTTTGTAACAAGTTCAACAAAGAAGACAAAGGAACTGGTGGCAGAAATGTATTTGGGCAGCTCATACTACTTGCAATGAATCATGATCTATGCATGGAAAATGTGATGGCATACCCACTTGGCCTAGTGCCTTACAGTGCAAACTGGAAAAGGGACATACTGTGACAAGCAGGCCAGATCCTGTGGTTCATATTATTGATGTAAATGCAATGTTCCAATCACTAACACAAATCCCACAAACCTTTGAAGAGTTGGCTCGGCATATATTTGCAAAGCTCTCAAATATTACCTGTGTTGACTTTATCACAGATACATACCCGACTCAGAGTATCAAGAATATAGAGAGGGAACGCCGTGACACATTACATCCACATTCCCAAAATTAGAAAATACACATTAAATACACATTATTAAAGCACACATAGTCAAGTAGGCCACTACTACACCTATTTTACCAATTTACATTTGATATGCTATTGATTCTAGACAATGCCTCGATATTATTTTTCAGGAGAAAGCCAACACCGGAATCATTCTCTACTGCTACTGCAATACACTGCATAGATTCAAGTGCCATCATAATCCGATCTCCTGATACAAATGTTTTTCTCTTGCTGATGAAGTTTTCACAGAATATCAGAATACCACTAATCATGGACACTGGTGTTGCAGACAAGCAAAGGTTGATCAACATCAGCTCAGCAGTCCAGGCAATTGGCAATGAGCTATGCAATACATTGCTTTCATTTCACGCATTCACCGGCTGTGATTCTATAAGTTCATTTGTGCGTAAGGGCAAGGTGGGACCCCCTGCTTGTCTTGCAAAGGAACCCACAATTTATTCCTCTCTTCACAAGCTTAGGTATGAGCCAGGCTCTTACCACAGATGAATTTGATGAATTGCAGGCATTCACATGCCTTATGTATGGAGCGAAGCCAGGTGTAAAAGATTTCAACAAGCTTTGATACACTATGTTTATGACACGTTACACACTAAAGAACAAGTTACTCTCCAATATCAGGCTCTCATCTGGAATCAAGCTGATGTGGCATGTCCGGACTTGCCAAAGCCTGAAAATGGTCATGGCTGGCAACTACAAGGAGACAAATTGCAGTACAAATGGACAGAAGAGAAATTGCTCCTGAAGGAACTTGTTGATTTGGTGCTGGGCAGGGTGATGAAGATGAGGATACTGGAAATGATTACTACAACATGCAAGATGATACATTTGATGATGATGATGAATATGCTGTTGATGGAGGAAGTGATGATGGCGATGATTACATATGACTTTTCTGACAATATGTAAATGTGTATATATTTACTCGAAAAAAGGATAACATTTCAGTGATAATCCGCTGATAATAAAGGAAGGAAACTTTAAAAGTGTTAATACTCATCCCTATATGATTGTTAAGATAAATGAAAAGTATAATAGTAGAAGTATAGCAAAACTGTATTTTTGACACATGCTATGTTTTTTACCTTAATAATGAAGTATAATAACTACACTGTTGAATAATAAAGCATTTGTAATATTTTCTTGAATAATAACGAAATAGTTCAAGAAAGGAAATGAATTTTGGTACAAAAAACTCAAATTTTAGACCAAAATCCTGTTTTTTTTCTATTGTTCTTTGTGACCTTGACCTTGTATGACCAAGTTCATGGTTGCAATCAATCGGGCCTCACCAGAACTATATACCTAGACACTAAGTTTGTGTTTTTTTGTTGCTTAGTTTTAGAGATATGACATTTTCTAAAATTCTCATATTTCATCACTGCGTTGCCATGGATACAATCTGGCGCCCACACCCACCATTAATATTATGGCAAACAGGCAGATTTCGATAGCTGAGGGTCCCATCTGACTAAAAAACATGATGTGCAAAAATCTGTAAGCGGGGGGATGGTTTTGGTTATTGGCCCCCAGTCTATATGGGAGACTGTGTGCACACACTACTTTGATATAGTTTAATGTACGGGAGGCTGTGTACACACACTACTTTGGTATAGTTTAATGTACGGGAGGCTGTGTACACACACTACTTTGGTATAGTTTAATGTACGGGAGGCTGTGTACACACACTACTTTGGTATAGTTTAATGTACGGGAGGCTGTGTACACACACTACTTTGGTATAGTTTAATGTACGGGAGGCTGTGTGCACACACTACTTTGGTATAGTTTAATGTACGGGAGGCTGTGTGCATACACTGCTTTGGTATAGTTTAATGTACGGGAGGCTGTGTACACACACTACTTTGGTATAGTTTAATGTACGGGAGGCTGTGTGCACACACTACTTTGGTATAGTTTAATGTACGGGAGGCTGTGTGCATACACTGCTTTGGTATAGCTTAATGTATGGGAGGCTGTGTGAACACACTGCTTAGGTATAGTTTAATGTACGGGAGGCTGTGTGCACACACTACTTTGGTATAGTTTAATGTACGGGAGGCTGTGTACACACACTACTTTGGTATAGTTTAATGTATGGGAGGCTGTGTACACACACTACTTTGATATAGTTTAATGTACGGGAGGCTGTGTGCACACACTACTTTGGTATAGTTTAATGTACGGGAGGCTGTGTACACACACTACTTTGATATAGTTTAATGTATGGGAGGCTGTGTACACACACTACTTTGGTATAGTTTAATGTACGGGAGGCTGTGTACACACACTACTTAGGTATAGCTTAATGTACGGGAGGCTGTGTGCACACACTACTTTGGTATAGTTTAATGTACGGGAGGCTGTGTGCACACACTACTTTGGTATAGTTTAATGTACGGGAGGCTGTGTACACACACTACTTTGGTATAGTTTAATGTACGGGAGGCTGTGTACACACACTACTTTGGTATAGTTTAATGTACGGGAGGCTGTGTGCACACACTACTTTGGTATAGTTTAATGTACGGGAGGCTGTGTGCATACACTGCTTTGGTATAGCTTAATGTATGGGAGGCTGTGTGAACACACTGCTTAGGTATAGTTTAATGTACGGGAGGCTGTGTGCACACACTACTTTGGTATAGTTTAATGTACGGGAGGCTGTGTGCATACACTGCTTTGGTATAGCTTAATGTATGGGAGGCTGTGTAAACACACTGCTTAGGTATAGTTTAATGTACGGGAGGCTGTGTGCACACACTACTTTGGTATAGTTTAATGTACGGGAGGCTGTGTACACACACTACTTTGGTATAGTTTAATGTATGGGAGGCTGTGTACACACACTACTTTGATATAGTTTAATGTACGGGAGGCTGTGTGCACACACTACTTTGGTATAGTTTAATGTACGGGAGGCTGTGTACACACACTACTTTGATATAGTTTAATGTATGGGAGGCTGTGTACACACACTACTTTGGTATAGTTTAATGTATGGGAGGCTGTGTACACACACTACTTTGATATAGTTTAATGTACGGGAGGCTGTGTGCACACACTACTTTGGTATAGTTTAATGTACGGGAGGCTGTGTACACACACTACTTTGATATAGTTTAATGTATGGGAGGCTGTGTACACACACTACTTTGGTATAGTTTAATGTACGGGAGGCTGTGTACACACACTACTTAGGTATAGCTTAATGTACGGGAGGCTGTGTGCACACACTACTTTGGTATAGTTTAATGTACGGGAGGCTGTGTGCACACACTACTTTGGTATAGTTTAATGTACGGGAGGCTGTGTACACACACTACTTTGGTATAGTTTAATGTACGGGAGGCTGTGTACACACACTACTTTGGTATAGTTTAATGTACGGGAGGCTGTGTGCACACACTACTTTGGTATAGTTTAATGTACGGGAGGCTGTGTGCATACACTGCTTTGGTATAGCTTAATGTATGGGAGGCTGTGTGAACACACTGCTTAGGTATAGTTTAATGTACGGGAGGCTGTGTGCACACACTACTTTGGTATAGTTTAATGTACGGGAGGCTGTGTGCATACACTGCTTTGGTATAGCTTAATGTATGGGAGGCTGTGTAAACACACTGCTTAGGTATAGTTTAATGTACGGGAGGCTGTGTGCACACACTACTTTGGTATAGTTTAATGTACGGGAGGCTGTGTACACACACTACTTTGGTATAGTTTAATGTATGGGAGGCTGTGTACACACACTACTTTGATATAGTTTAATGTACGGGAGGCTGTGTGCACACACTACTTTGGTATAGTTTAATGTACGGGAGGCTGTGTACACACACTACTTTGATATAGTTTAATGTATGGGAGGCTGTGTACACACACTACTTTGGTATAGTTTAATGTACGGGAGGCTGTGTACACACACTACTTAGGTATAGCTTAATGTACGGGAGGCTGTGTGCACACACTACTTTGATATAGTTTAATGTACGGGAGGCTGTGTGAACACACTACTTTGGTATAGCTTAATGTACGGGAGGCTGTGTACACACACTACTTAGGTATAGTTTAATGTACGGGAGGCTGTGTGCACACACTACTTTGGTATAGCTTAATGTACGGGAGGCTGTGTACACACACTACTTTGGTATAGTTTAATGTATGGGAGGCTGTGTGCACACACTACTTTGGTATAGTTTAATGTACGGGAGGCTGTGTGAACACACTACTTTGGTATAGCTTAATGTACGGGAGGCTGTGTACACACACTACTTTGGTATAGTTTAATGTACGGGAGGCTGTGTGCACACACTACTTTGGTATAGTTTAATGTACGGGAGGCTGTGTGCATACACTGCTTTGGTATAGTTTAATGTATGGGAGGCTGTGTACACACACTACTTTGGTATAGTTTAATGTACGGGAGGCTGTGTACACACACTACTTAGGTATAGTTTAATGTACGGGAGGCTGTGTGAACACACTACTTTGGTATAGCTTAATGTACGGGAGGCTGTGTACACACACTACTTTGGTATAGTTTAATGTACGGGAGGCTGTGTACACACACTACTTTGATATAGTTTAATGTACGGGAGGCTGTGTACACACACTACTTTGGTATAGTTTAATGTACGGGAGGCTGTGTGAACACACTACTTTGGTATAGCTTAATGTACGGGAGGCTGTGTGAACACACTACTTTGGTATAGTTTAATGTACGGGAGGCTGTGTACACACACTACTTTGGTATAGCTTAATGTACGGGAGGCTGTGTGCACACACTACTTTGGTATAGCTTAATGTACGGGAGGCTGTGTACACACACTACTTTGGTATAGTTTAATGTACGGGAGGCTGTGTGAACACACTACTTTGATATAGTTTAATGTACGGGAGGCTGTGTACACACACTACTTTGGTATAGTTTAATGTACGGGAGGCTGTGTACACACACTACTTTGATATAGTTTAATGTACGGGAGGCTGTGTACACACACTACTTTGATATAGTTTAATGTACGGGAGGCTGTGTACACACACTACTTTGATATAGTTTAATGTACGGGAGGCTGTGTACACACACTACTTTGATATAGTTTAATGTACGGGAGGCTGTGTACACACACTACTTTGGTATAGTTTAATGTACGGGAGGCTGTGTACACACACTACTTTGATATAGTTTAATGTACGGGAGGCTGTGTACACACACTACTTTGATATAGTTTAATGTACGGGAGGCTGTGTGAACACACTACTTTGGTATAGCTTAATGTACGGGAGGCTGTGTGCACACACTACTTTGGTTTAGTTTAATGTACGGGAGGCTGTGTACACACACTACTTTGGTATAGCTTAATGTACGGGAGGCTGTGTGAACACACTACTTTGGTATAGCTTAATGTACGGGAGGCTGTGTACACACACTACTTTGGTATAGTTTAATGTACGGGAGGCTGTGTACACACACTACTTAGGTATAGTTTAATGTACGGGAGGCTGTGTGCACACACTACTTTGGTATAGTTTAATGTACGGGAGGCTGTGTGCACACACTACTTTGGTATAGCTTAATGTACGGGAGGCTGTGTACACACACTACTTTGGTATAGTTTAATGTACGGGAGGCTGTGTGCATACACTGCTTTGGTATAGTTTAATGTACGGGAGGCTGTGTACACACACTACTTTGGTATAGTTTAATGTACGGGAGGCTGTGTGAACACACTACTTTGGTATAGCTTAATGTACGGGAGGCTGTGTACACACACTACTTTGGTATAGTTTAATGTACGGGAGGCTGTGTGCATACACTACTTTGGTATAGTTTAATGTACGGGAGGCTGTGTACACACACTACTTTGGTATAGTTTAATGTACGGGAGGCTGTGTGAACACACTACTTTGGTATAGCTTAATGTACGGGAGGCTGTGTACACACACTACTTTGGTATAGTTTAATGTACGGGAGGCTGTGTACACACACTACTTAGGTATAGTTTAATGTACGGGAGGCTGTGTACACACACTACTTAGGTATAGCTTAATGTACGGGAGGCTGTGTGCACACACTACTTTGGTATAGTTTAATGTACGGGAGGCTGTGTGCACACACTACTTTGGTATAGCTTAATGTACGGGAGGCTGTGTACACACACTACTTTGGTATAGTTTAATGTACGGGAGGCTGTGTGAACACACTACTTTGGTATAGTTTAATGTACGGGAGGCTGTGTACACACACTACTTTGGTATAGTTTAATGTACGGGAGGCTGTGTACACACACTACTTTGGTATAGTTTAATGTACGGGAGGCTGTGTACACACACTACTTAGGTATAGTTTAATGTACGGGAGGCTGTGTACACACACTACTTTGGTATAGTTTAATGTACGGGAGGCTGTGTACACACACTACTTAGGTATAGTTTAATGTACGGGAGGCTGTGTACACACACTACTTTGGTATAGTTTAATGTACGGGAGGCTGTGTGCACACACTACTTTGATATAGTTTAATGTACGGGAGGCTGTGTACACACACTACTTTGGTATAGTTTAATGTACGGGAGGCTGTGTACACACACTACTTTGGTATAGTTTAATGTACGGGAGGCTGTGTGAACACACTACTTTGGTATAGTTTAATGTACGGGAGGCTGTGTACACACACTACTTTGGTATAGTTTAATGTACGGGAGGCTGTGTGCACACACTACTTTGGTATAGTTTAATGTACAGGAGGCTGTGTACACACACTACTTTGGTATAGTTTAATGTACGGGAGGCTGTGTGCACACACTACTTTGGTATAGTTTAATGTACGGGAGGCTGTGTGCACACACTACTTTGGTATAGTTTAATGTACGGGAGGCTGTGTGCACACACTACTTTGGTATAGTTTAATGTACGGGAGGCTGTGTGCACACACTGCATTGGTATAGTTTAATGTACGGGAGGCTGTGTACACACACTACTTTGGTATAGTTTAATGTACGGGAGGCTGTGTGCATACACTGCTTTGATATAGTTTAATGTACGGGAGGCTGTGTGCACACACTACTTTGATATAGTTTAATGTACGGGAGGCTGTGTACACACACTACTTTGGTATAGTTTAATGTACGGGAGGCTGTGTGCATACACTGCTTTGGTATAGTTTAATGTATGGGAGGCTGTGTGCACACACTACTTTGGTATAGTTTAATGTACGGGAGGCTGTGTGCACACACTACTTTGGTATAGTTTAATGTACGGGAGGCTGTGTGCACACACTACTTTGGTATAGTTTAATGTACGGGAGGCTGTGTACACACACTACTTTGGTATAGCTTAATGTACGGGAGGCTGTGTACACACACTACTTTGGTATAGTTTAATGTACGGGAGGCTGTGTACACACACTACTTTGATATAGTTTAATGTACGGGAGGCTGTGTACACACACTACTTTGGTATAGTTTAATGTACGGGAGGCTGTGTGCATACACTGCTTTGATATAGTTTAATGTACGGGAGGCTGTGTGCACACACTACTTTGATATAGTTTAATGTACGGGAGGCTGTGTACACACACTACTTTGGTATAGTTTAATGTACGGGAGGCTGTGTGCATACACTGCTTTGGTATAGTTTAATGTATGGGAGGCTGTGTGCACACACTACTTTGGTATAGTTTAATGTACGGGAGGCTGTGTGCACACACTACTTTGATATAGTTTAATGTACGGGAGGCTGTGTGCACACACTACTTTGGTATAGCTTAATGTACGGGAGGCTGTGTGCATACACTGCTTTGGTATAGTTTAATGTATGGGAGGCTGTGTGCACACACTACTTTGATATAGTTTAATGTACGGGAGGCTGTGTGCACACACTACTTTGATATAGTTTAATGTACGGGAGGCTGTGTACACACACTACTTTGGTATAGTTTAATGTACGGGAGGCTGTGTACACACACTACTTTGATATAGTTTAATGTACGGGAGGCTGTGTGCACACACTACTTTGGTATAGTTTAATGTACGGGAGGCTGTGTACACACACTACTTTGATATAGTTTAATGTACGGGAGGCTGTGTACACACACTACTTTGGTATAGTTTAATGTACGGGAGGCTGTGTGCATACACTGCTTTGATATAGTTTAATGTACGGGAGGCTGTGTGCACACACTACTTTGATATAGTTTAATGTACGGGAGGCTGTGTACACACACTACTTTGATATAGTTTAATGTACGGGAGGCTGTGTACACACACTACTTTGGTATAGTTTAATGTACGGGAGGCTGTGTGCATACACTGCTTTGATATAGTTTAATGTACGGGAGGCTGTGTACACACACTACTTTGATATAGTTTAATGTACGGGAGGCTGTGTACACACACTACTTTGGTATAGTTTAATGTACGGGAGGCTGTGTGCATACACTGCTTTGGTATAGTTTAATGTATGGGAGGCTGTGTGCACACACTACTTTGGTATAGTTTAATGTACGGGAGGCTGTGTGCACACACTACTTTGGTATAGTTTAATGTACGGGAGGCTGTGTGCACACACTACTTTGGTATAGCTTAATGTACGGGAGGCTGTGTGCATACACTGCTTTGGTATAGTTTAATGTATGGGAGGCTGTGTGCATACACTGCTTTGGTATAGTTTAATGTACGGGAGGCTGTGTGCACACACTACTTTGGTATAGCTTAATGTACGGGAGGCTGTGTGAACACACTACTTTGGTATAGCTTAATGTACGGGAGGCTGTGTGCATACACTGCTTTGATATAGTTTAATGTACGGGAGGCTGTGTGCACACACTACTTTGATATAGTTTAATGTACGGGAGGCTGTGTACACACACTACTTTGGTATAGTTTAATGTACGGGAGGCTGTGTGCATACACTACTTTGGTATAGTTTAATGTACGGGAGGCTGTGTGAACACACTACTTTGGTATAGTTTAATGTACGGGAGGCTGTGTGCACACACTACTTTGGTATAGTTTAATGTACGGGAGGCTGTGTGCACACACTACTTTGGTATAGCTTAATGTACGAGAGGCTGTGTGCACACACTACTTTGGTATAGTTTAATGTACGGGAGGCTGTGTGCACACACTACTTTGGTATAGTTTAATGTACGGGAGGCTGTGTGCACACACTACTTTGATATAGTTTAATGTACGGGAGGCTGTGTACACACACTACTTTGGTATAGTTTAATGTACGGGAGGCTGTGTGCATACACTACTTTGGTATAGTTTAATGTACGGGAGGCTGTGTGCACACACTACTTTGGTATAGTTTAATGTACGGGAGGCTGTGTGCATACACTGCTTTGGTATAGTTTAATGTATGGGAGGCTGTGTACACACACTACTTTGGTATAGTTTAATGTACGGGAGGCTGTGTACACACACTACTTAGGTATAGCTTAATGTACGGGAGGCTGTGTACACACACTACTTAGGTATAGTTTAATGTACGGGAGGCTGTGTGAACACACTACTTTGGTATAGTTTAATGTACGGGAGGCTGTGTACACACACTACTTTGGTATAGCTTAATGTACGGGAGGCTGTGTGAACACACTACTTTGGTATAGTTTAATGTATGGGAGGCTGTGTGCACACACTACTTTGGTATAGTTTAATGTACGGGAGGCTGTGTGCACACACTACTTTGGTATAGTTTAATGTACGGGAGGCTGTGTGCACACACTACTTTGGTATAGTTTAATGTACGGGAGGCTGTGTGCACACACTACTTTGGTATAGTTTAATGTACGGGAGGCTGTGTGCATACACTGCTTTGGTATAGTTTAATGTACGGGAGGCTGTGTGCACACACTACTTTGGTATAGTTTAATGTACGGGAGGCTGTGTGCATACACTACTTTGGTATAGTTTAATGTACGGGAGGCTGTGTGCACACACTACTTTGGTATAGTTTAATGTACGGGAGGCTGTGTGCACACACTACTTTGGTATAGCTTAATGTACGGGAGGCTGTGTGCACACACTACTTTGGTATAGCTTAATGTACGAGAGGCTGTGTGCACACACTACTTTGGTATAGTTTAATGTACGGGAGGCTGTGTGCATACACTGCTTTGGTATAGTTTAATGTACGGGAGGCTGTGTACACACACTACTTTGGTATAGTTTAATGTACGGGAGGCTGTGTGCACACACTACTTTGGTATAGTTTAATGTACGGGAGGCTGTGTGCATACACTGCTTTGGTATAGTTATATTGATGTTATGTAAAACATACAAAATGTATGCTTGTAGATCACAGCTCATTTCCTGTACAGCACACTTCCTGGTTTGTACACTTCATAAATTATTCAGAAATTTTGATTAATACCATTTATTTTTTGGGTATTGGAATTGTTACAATTAATTACAAACTGATGACATTGAGTTGAGGAAATACTTTTGAAATCAAAAGTTGTGATATGTATTTATTTTTCGACCCCATTTTTTAAATGTAGTTTACATGTTCACAAGAGACTATTAGAGAAGAATTAAATTCAATCGGCATCAGGCTAGCTGACTTGTCCTGGTACAATGGATCAATGAATTTGACAGGCAAGACAGAAAAGTAAAAGTAAGATTTAAATATTGAAACAAAATGAAAATAGAAAAACAGCATTTTCAGAATCATTTGGGATATGAGCAAGTAGTCCATAATTTGCATTCTAAGTATGTCCATGTATTGTAGCAATAATAATGATGTTTATATGGTATTCCAAAACTACAAGGTTAAATTTACAAAGAAGAGTATATTTTTATGCTTCTCAAATTAAAATCCAAACAATTTTTGTTTTGTTTAAATTTTATGTATAATTATTTTTATTATTTATTATTTAAACAAAGTTGATTCTGAATGAATTGTCATTCTTAGATTACTAGATGTTTCTTAGTTAATTCAATGTCCTTAGACTTAGTGGAGACATGTGCTATTTAAAAAAAAGAGTAATAATAGCTTTCTAGTATGACAGTATTGTCATGAATGACAAGAATTTAAAGTGTTTCTTGACACATGATTCTGTCTAAACTTGCTCCACACGAGGTGTCATTAGAATTTGGAAATTAATAGGAGAGTGTATGTTATAGAAGAGAAGTTATGTGGGTGTCTTAAGAACAAATTAAACAAAATACAAAATTATCAGTGACATATGTCAACACAAATCTAAAAAATTGCTACTATCACATAGACAAATACCCTCATATTTGTTCTTGGATTATTCAAAATTACTTTATATTTGAATCCTGTGCAGTTCAACTAATTAAATTAGACATTTTTTAAAATTTAATTAGTAAAAAAACATTTGATGTATTACTGGATCAAGGACACATTTCAAAATGTCAACATATGATAACATAAAACATTTTAAAATGTCTAAATTTTATCATACATCCATGTGTCCAATATTTGGTCAAATGTTACAAACAGTATCATGTCAACATATATGTCAGAATCCTACCAAACAACAATATGGTATCACCTCAACATATGACACATGCAACAATATGTCAAAATATGCTAAAATGTGAACATAATAAGAAATCAAACATCTCTAATGAAGGACGATTTCTAATCTAATCTTCTTGTTCTTCTAGGATTGTTTTAAAACAGAAAGGAATAAACAGGTGACCATTACCACTGTAGAATTTATTCTGAAATTCCACCCTGTAAATTAATAAAATATGGTGTTATCGTAGTCCTCAAGATTCACACTTTCAGCATGTTTTACACAAAAGCCAATAGACACCCAACCCATTTTTCATCTTCTTGTCACCGTCCTCTGTCATTTAATTATAAAATACTCATGTTAAAATAATACATAGAACATCTGCAAACAGTTGTACCCACATAATCTAGTATTGTACTGATAACTAAAAACTTCCATGCAACCCATGTTCAAAATCTCAGAGTACACCAGAGTGCAACCAAACTATGTCACATAAATGCTCAAGAAACTGCATTCATAAATCTGTCAGTGAGTAAACCTTGATGTACCATTAATAACAGGTTAATTCAGGTCTTTGTATATTACCAGGACCTAGGTTTGTTTCAGTATCACTACTATAATTACCATCAAAATGTAGCCCTGACCCCCCTCTACAGTTTCCACTGAGATTCGTAATGGTATGAACCATTTATCCATGAGTGCTGACAATTGGATCTACTGTATTTATCTGGGTATAAGTCCAGGGTCTTGAATATGGAAAATTGCCAAAAAATAGGGGTGGGCGTTTGCCAGGATATCCCTGGCAAAAAAAAAAGAAAATTCGCAAAAATTGACAACACGCAGATCGAACTGCGGCAGGGAATAGAATGGTTTTGTAACATGTGGGATGTGCGTTTAATGTTTTGTAACATGTGGGACATGTGTACTGTTTTGTAACATGTGGGACATGTGTACTGTTTTGCAACATGTGGGATGTGCGTTTACTGTTTTGTAACATATACGATGTGCGTTTACTGTTTTGTAACATGTGGGACATGTACTGTTTTGTAACATATGGGATGTGGGATGTGTAGTTTTGCAACATGTGGGATGTGTGTACTATTTTTCAACATGTGGGACATGTGTACTGTTTTACAACATGTGGGACGTGTGTTTACTGTTTTGTAACATGTGGGACATGTGTACTATTTTTCAACATGTGGGACATGTGTACTGTTTTGCAACATGTGGGATGTGTGTTTACTGTTTTGTAACATGTGGGACATGTGTACTATTTTTCAACATGTGGGACATGTGTACTGTTTTGCAACATGTGGGATGTGCATTTACTGTTTTGTGACATGTGGGACATATGTACTATTTTTCAACATGTGGGATGTGTGTGTTTACTGTTTTGTTTATATTGAACATATAAACATATATCTGTTTATATTTCAATTTATCTCTAATATTTTCAACTATTTGTGGTAATTTATTCCATTGCTATTTGAAGTAATATCTATTAGTCAAAATACATAAATCAAGTAATTCAAAAATTGCATGTATAATATATTGGATCATTCCTTTAAGCACATATTCTACTAATAGATAATGCTAATTTATATTCTGGTCACTTACCAATGAAGACGAAGGGCATGTAAAAATGCTGACAATCCTTCCATAATTAGTAATATAGCAACAGTCAGCACAGCCCAGAATGCGAATAAACCAAAAATTGCAAAAGCTCCAGCATAACTATCCATTTTCAATCCCAAGCTTAAAACCATTGTCCATAACACCAACGATAATTCTTGAAACAAAAAGAAGGCAATTAAGAATATGTATTGATTTTTTGCAACAGAAATTCTTATTTGCATAAATTAAAAATTCATGACCCAACTACAAATACATTCCATTATTATATGATGTTAGAACATCAGAAAAGACGGATTCCTGTGTTTGAAATTCGTCACAATATACTGGATATTTAGAGTGAGAATCTAAAATAATGAATTTTCATAATTTAAATTGAAACAGGACATGAAACTTAGACATGAAAGTTTTAACTTTCATCAGCTGACTTGAAAGATACTTGTACGAGTGGGCAATAATTTCAAACACTGAAACCAAGTTACAATATAATGTTGAATTCAAATTTGGCGAGAAACAGAGTATAAGCAGAGGAGTATAAAAGCTAAAAGATGTTGGTGCATAAGGTCTTGTGATCTCATTAATATGCATAAATAAATGTTATGTTACCATATTTGCTTTATTTAGAATATAGACATTTCATTTTTGCACTATGGCCAATAAAAGCTTAAGAACAGCAGGCTACTTTATACTGAATTACACAATAAAAAACAAAACAATTCTTTACTGTGGGAATTTTTCTTTCTTAATTTCTAAAGCTTTATGTAAACATCTTATTAGTGCCAATACATTACTATAGGAATAGTTATTTCATCAAATGGATATTGAAAGTAATGACGAAAGATGTTTTGTGATCCTAGCAAGCAGGTCAAAAAATCATTAGAGGACTGTATAAAGCAATGAATATTTCTTGACTAAAGATTAAACTTACCAGCATGGGCAAGACTTAAAGCCCACAACCGTAGATATGAAGCAGTGTTTGAGATACAACCAAGACAGTATTCTATGGTGTGAATACACTGATGAATGAATATATCACTGAAATCAAACTGTAAAAGAAAAAATAGTTCATAATCATAATCATAATTAAATAGCACAAACTTTTTTTCCTCAATAGTTTATAGAAAGATTTATTGCATTTAAAATTAAATGATATTGAACCACAAAATGTATAAATATTATTGAACAGTTAAGGCTTTCATTTTACTGGAATTGAAATAACTTACATCATCTTGCACAACTACTTCCCTATCATCATTTTCAAATCTCTGATAAGTTCCCTGCAACCAATGAATAATTATCAATCAAGTGAATACAACAAAATGCAAATAAGCACAAACTAAAAAAAACATTAAATGTAGTGTCATAAAGTAATCATTAAAGTGAGAAACAAAAAAATAAAGGATGATGCAAAACTTGACATTTGCATCATGTTTATAGAATTATGTTTACCATCATCTTGCCATGAACTTCTTTTAAAATCACACCCCAAGATCGCAATACCAGTAATGATTACAACAGTATGCAAACTTAATGACATGTGGCAAGAAATATAATGCAATATTTCATCAGTAAGTAGCTTGAAAATGTTTGGTTAGTATGAATTTTAGCACCATAATGTCAATTTTGAGTATATCAGCGCCATACATGTATATGGATGTCATAAATGATGACCTGATGCATGAATTCATGTCTTTGATTGAATAACTGCTTGACACAGATTATTCTACTGATGATTTGTTTTATAGTTTTTTGAAATCTAGTAACGTGGATAACAGATTCAACAGATTTGCATACTGTACACAAAGTTGTAGTGGTGTCACTATCACTATGCTGTGTAATGTACATGAAGTTCTAGTAGTGTCACAAGTCACTGTGCTGTGTAATGTACATAAAGTTCTAGTAGTGTCACAAGTCACTGTGCTGTGTAATGTACATAAAGTTCTAGTAGTGTCACAAGTCACTGTGCTGTGTAATGTACATAAAGTTCTAGTAGTGCCACAAGTCACTGTGCTGTGTAATGTACACAAAGTTCTAGTGTCACAAGACACTGTGTTGTGTAATGTACACAAAGTTCTAATAGTGTCACAAGTCACAGTGCTGTGTAATGTACATAAAGTTCTAGTGTCACAAGTCACTGTGCTGTGTAATGTACACAAAGTTCTAGTGTCACAAGACAATGTGTTGTGTAATGTACACAAAGTTCTAGTAGTGTCACAAGTCACAGTGCTGTGTAATGTACACAAAGTTCTAGTAGTGTCACAAGTCACTGTGCTGTGTAATGTACACAAAGTTCTAGTAGTGTCACAAGTCACTGTGCTGTGTAATGTACATAAAGTTCTAGTGTCACAAGTCACTGTGCTGTGTAATGTACACAAAGTTTGAGTAGTGTCACAAGTCACTGTGCTGTGTAATGTACATAAAGTTCTAGTAGTGTCACAAGTCACTGTGCTGTGTAATGTACATAAAGTTCTAGTAGTGTCACAAGTCACTGTGTTGTGTAATGTACATAAAGTTCTAGTAGTGTCACAAGTCACTGTGCTGTGTAATGTACACAAAGTTCTAGTGTCACAAGTCACTGTGCTGTGTGATGTACATAAAGTTCTAGTGTCACAAGTCACTGTGCTGTGTAATGTACATAAAGTTCTAGTAGTGTCACAAGTCACTGTGCTGTGTAATGTACATAAAGTTCTAGTAGTGTCACAAGTCACTGTGCTGTATAATGTACATAAAGTTCTAGTAGTGTCACAAGTCACTGTGCTGTGTAATGTACATAAAGTTCTAGTAGTGTCACAAGTCACTGTGCTGTATAATGTACATAAAGTTCTAGTAGTGTCACAAGTCACTGTGTTGTGTAATGTACATAAAGTTCTAGTAGTGTCACAAGTCACTGTGTTGTGTAATGTACATAAAGTTCTAGTAGTGTCACAAGACACTGTGCTGTGTAATGTACACAAAGTTCTAGTAGTGTCACAAGTCACTGTGCTGTGTAATGTACACAAAGTTTGAGTAGTGTCACAAGTCACTGTGCTGTGTAATGTACATAAAGTTCTAGTAGTGTCACAAGTCACTGTGCTGTGTAATGTACATAAAGTTCTAGTAGTGTCACAAGTCACTGTGTTGTGTAATGTACATAAAGTTCTAGTAGTGTCACAAGTCACTGTGCTGTGTAATGTACACATAGTTCTAGTAGTGTCACAAGTCACTGTGTTGTGTAATGTACATAAAGTTCTAGTGTAACAAGACACTGTGCTATGTAATGTACATAAAGTTCTAGTAGTGTCACAAGTCACTGTGCTGTGTAATGTACACAAAGTTCTAGTAGTGTCACAAGTCACTGTGTTGTGTAATGTACACAAAGTTCTAGTAGTGTCACAAGTCACTGTGCTGTGTAATGTACACATAGTTCTAGTAGTGTCACAAGTCACTGTGCTGTGTAATGTACATAAAGTTCTAGTAGTGTCACAAGTCACTGTGCTGTGTAATGTATATAAAGTTCTAGTAGTGTCACAAGTCACTGTGCTGTGTAATGTACATAAAGTTCTAGTAGTGTCACAAGTCACTGTGCTGTGTAATGTACATAAAGTTGTAGTAGTGTCACAAGTCACTGTGCTGTGTAATGTACACAAAGTTCTAGTAGTGTCACAAGTCACTGTGCTGTGTAATGTACATAAAGTTCTAGTAGTGTCACAAGTCACTGTGTTGTGTAATGTACATAAAGTTCTAGTAGTGTCACAAGTCACTGTGCTGTGTAATGTACACATAGTTCTAGTAGTGTCACAAGTCACTGTGCTGTGTAATGTACATAAAGTTCTAGTGTCACAAGTCACTGTGCTGTGTAATGTACACAAAGTTTGAGTAGTGTCACAAGTCACAGTGCTGTGTAATGTACATAAAGTTCTAGTGTCACAAGTCACTGTGCTGTGTAATGTACACAAAGTTCTAGTAGTGTTACAAGTCACTGTGCTGTGTAATGTACATAAAGTTCTAGTAGTGTCACAAGTCACTGTGCTGTGTAATGTACATAAAGTTCTAGTAGTGTCACAAGTCACTGTGCTGTGTAATGTACATAAAGTTCTAGTGTCACAAGTCACTGTGCTGTGTAATGTACACAAAGTTCTAGTAGTGTCACAAGTCACTGTGTTGTGTAATGTACACAAAGTTCTAGTAGTGTCACAAGTCACTGTGCTGTGTAATGTACATAAAGTTCTAGTAGTGTCACAAGTCACTGTGCTGTGTAATGTACATAAAGTTCTAGTAGTGTCACAAGTCACTGTGCTGTGTGATGTACACAAAGTTCTAGTAGTGTCACAAGTCACTGTGCTGTGTAATGTACATAAAGTTCTAGTAGTGTCACAAGTCACTGTGCTGTGTAATGTACATAAAGTTCTAGTAGTGTCACAAGTCACTGTGCTGTGTAATGTACATAAAGTTCTAGTAGTGTCACAAGTCACTGTGCTGTGTAATGTACATAAAGTTCTAGTAGTGTCACAAGTCACTGTGCTGTGTAATGTACACAAAGTTCTAGTAGTGTCACAAGTCACTGTGCTGTGTAATGTACATAAAGTTCTAGTAGTGTCACAAGTCACTGTGCTGTGTGATGTACACAAAGTTCTAGTAGTGTCACAAGTCACTGTGCTGTGTAATGTACATAAAGTTCTAGTGTCACAAGTCACTGTGCTGTGCTGTGTAATGTACACAAAGTTCTAGTAGTGTCACAAGTCACTGTGCTGTGTAATGTACATAAAGTTCTAGTAGTGCCACAAGTCACTGTGCTGTGTAATGTACATAAAGTTCTAGTAGTGTCACAAGTCACTGTGTTGTGTAATGTACATAAAGTTCTAGTAGTGTCACAAGTCACTGTGCTGTGTAATGTACACATAGTTCTAGTAGTGTCACAAGTCACTGTGCTGTGTAATGTACATAAAGTTCTAGTGTCACAAGTCACTGTGCTGTGTAATGTACACAAAGTTTGAGTAGTGTCACAAGTCACAGTGCTGTGTAATGTACATAAAGTTCTAGTGTCACAAGTCACTGTGCTGTGTAATGTACACAAAGTTCTAGTAGTGTTACAAGTCACTGTGCTGTGTAATGTACATAAAGTTCTAGTAGTGTCACAAGTCACTGTGCTGTGTAATGTACATAAAGTTCTAGTAGTGTCACAAGTCACTGTGCTGTGTAATGTACATAAAGTTCTAGTGTCACAAGTCACTGTGCTGTGTAATGTACACAAAGTTCTAGTAGTGTCACAAGTCACTGTGTTGTGTAATGTACACAAAGTTCTAGTAGTGTCACAAGTCACTGTGCTGTGTAATGTACATAAAGTTCTAGTAGTGTCACAAGTCACTGTGCTGTGTAATGTACATAAAGTTCTAGTAGTGTCACAAGTCACTGTGCTGTGTGATGTACACAAAGTTCTAGTAGTGTCACAAGTCACTGTGCTGTGTAATGTACATAAAGTTCTAGTAGTGTCACAAGTCACTGTGCTGTGTAATGTACATAAAGTTCTAGTAGTGTCACAAGTCACTGTGCTGTGTAATGTACATAAAGTTCTAGTAGTGTCACAAGTCACTGTGCTGTGTAATGTACATAAAGTTCTAGTAGTGTCACAAGTCACTGTGCTGTGTAATGTACACAAAGTTCTAGTAGTGTCACAAGTCACTGTGCTGTGTAATGTACATAAAGTTCTAGTAGTGTCACAAGTCACTGTGCTGTGTGATGTACACAAAGTTCTAGTAGTGTCACAAGTCACTGTGCTGTGTAATGTACATAAAGTTCTAGTGTCACAAGTCACTGTGCTGTGCTGTGTAATGTACACAAAGTTCTAGTAGTGTCACAAGTCACTGTGCTGTGTAATGTACATAAAGTTCTAGTAGTGCCACAAGTCACTGTGCTGTGTAATGTACATAAAGTTCTAGTAGTGTCACAAGTCACTGTGCTGTGTGATGTACATAAAGTTCTAGTAGTGTCACAAGTCACTGTGCTGTGTAATGTACACAAAGTTCTAGTAGTGTCACAAGTCACTGTGCTGTGTAATGTACATAAAGTTCTAGTAGTGTCACAAGTCACTGTGCTGTGTGATGTACACAAAGTTCTAGTAGTGTCACAAGTCACTGTGCTGTGTGATGTACATAAAGTTCTAGTAGTGCCACAAGTCACTGTGCTGTGCTGTGTAATGTACACAAAGTTCTAGTAGTGTCACAAGTCACTGTGCTGTGTAATGTACATAAAGTTCTAGTAGTGTCACAAGTCACTGTGCTGTGTAATGTACACAAAGTTCTAGTAGTGTCACAAGTCACAGTGCTGTGTGATGTACATAAAGTTCTAGTAGTGTCACAAGTCACTGTGCTGTGTAATGTACATAAAGTTCTAGTAGTGTCACAAGTCACTGTGCTGTGTAATGTACACAAAGTTCTAGTAGTGTCACAAGTCACTGTGCTGTGTAATGTACACAAAGTTCTAGTAGTGTCACAAGTCACTGTGCTGTGTAATGTACATAAAGTTCTAGTAGTGTCACAAGTCACTGTGCTGTGTGATGTACACAAAGTTCTAGTAGTGTCACAAGTCACTGTGCTGTGTAATGTACATAAAGTTCTAGTAGTGTCACAAGTCACTGTGTTGTGTAATGTACATAAAGTTCTAGTAGTGTCACAAGTCACTGTGCTGTGTAATGTACACATAGTTCTAGTAGTGTCACAAGTCACTGTGCTGTGTAATGTACACATAGTTCTAGTAGTGTCACAAGTCACTGTGTTGTGTAATGTACATAAAGTTCTAGTGTAACAAGACACTGTGCTATGTAATGTACATAAAGTTCTAGTAGTGTCACAAGTCACTGTGCTGTGTAATGTACACAAAGTTCTAGTAGTGTCACAAGTCACTGTGTTGTGTAATGTACACAAAGTTCTAGTAGTGTCACAAGTCACTGTGCTGTGTAATGTACACATAGTTCTAGTAGTGTCACAAGTCACTGTGCTGTGTAATGTACATAAAGTTCTAGTAGTGTCACAAGTCACTGTGCTGTGTAATGTATATAAAGTTCTAGTAGTGTCACAAGTCACTGTGCTGTGTAATGTACATAAAGTTCTAGTAGTGTCACAAGTCACTGTGCTGTGTAATGTACATAAAGTTGTAGTAGTGTCACAAGTCACTGTGCTGTGTAATGTACACAAAGTTCTAGTAGTGTCACAAGTCACTGTGCTGTGTAATGTACATAAAGTTCTAGTAGTGTCACAAGTCACTGTGTTGTGTAATGTACATAAAGTTCTAGTAGTGTCACAAGTCACTGTGCTGTGTAATGTACACATAGTTCTAGTAGTGTCACAAGTCACTGTGCTGTGTAATGTACATAAAGTTCTAGTGTCACAAGTCACTGTGCTGTGTAATGTACATAAAGTTCTAGTGTCACAAGTCACTGTGCTGTGTAATGTACACAAAGTTTGAGTAGTGTCACAAGTCACAGTGCTGTGTAATGTACATAAAGTTCTAGTGTCACAAGTCACTGTGCTGTGTAATGTACACAAAGTTCTAGTAGTGTTACAAGTCACTGTGCTGTGTAATGTACATAAAGTTCTAGTAGTGTCACAAGTCACTGTGCTGTGTAATGTACATAAAGTTCTAGTAGTGTCACAAGTCACTGTGTTGTGTAATGTACATAAAGTTCTAGTAGTGTCACAAGACACTGTGCTGTGTAATGTACATAAAGTTCTAGTAGTGTCACAAGTCACTGTGCTGTGTAATGTACATAAAGTTCTAGTGTCACAAGTCACTGTGCTGTGTAATGTACATAAAGTTCTAGTAGTGTCACAAGTCACTGTGCTGTGTAATGTACATAAAGTTCTAGTGTCACAAGTCACTGTGCTGTGTAATGTACACAAAGTTCTAGTGTCACAAGACACTGTGTTGTGTAATGTACACAAAGTTCTAATAGTGTCACAAGTCACAGTGCTGTGTAATGTACATAAAGTTCTAGTGTCACAAGTCACTGTGCTGTGTAATGTACACAAAGTTCTAGTGTCACAAGACAATGTGTTGTGTAATGTACACAAAGTTCTAGTAGTGTCACAAGTCACAGTGCTGTGTAATGTACACAAAGTTCTAGTAGTGTCACAAGTCACTGTGCTGTGTAATGTACACAAAGTTCTAGTAGTGTCACAAGTCACTGTGCTGTGTAATGTACATAAAGTTCTAGTAGTGTCACAAGTCACTGTGCTGTGTAATGTACATAAAGTTCTAGTAGTGTCACAAGTCACTGTGTTGTGTAATGTACATAAAGTTCTAGTAGTGTCACAAGACACTGTGCTGTGTAATGTACATAAAGTTCTAGTAGTGTCACAAGTCACTGTGCTGTGTAATGTACATAAAGTTCTAGTGTCACAAGTCACTGTGCTGTGTAATGTACATAAAGTTCTAGTAGTGTCACAAGTCACTGTGCTGTGTAATGTACATAAAGTTCTAGTGTCACAAGTCACTGTGCTGTGTAATGTACACAAAGTTCTAGTGTCACAAGACACTGTGTTGTGTAATGTACACAAAGTTCTAATAGTGTCACAAGTCACAGTGCTGTGTAATGTACATAAAGTTCTAGTGTCACAAGTCACTGTGCTGTGTAATGTACACAAAGTTCTAGTGTCACAAGACAATGTGTTGTGTAATGTACACAAAGTTCTAGTAGTGTCACAAGTCACAGTGCTGTGTAATGTACACAAAGTTCTAGTAGTGTCACAAGTCACTGTGCTGTGTAATGTACACAAAGTTCTAGTAGTGTCACAAGTCACTGTGCTGTGTAATGTACATAAAGTTCTAGTGTCACAAGTCACTGTGCTGTGTAATGTACACAAAGTTTGAGTAGTGTCACAAGTCACTGTGCTGTGTAATGTACATAAAGTTCTAGTAGTGTCACAAGTCACTGTGCTGTGTAATGTACATAAAGTTCTAGTAGTGTCACAAGTCACTGTGTTGTGTAATGTACATAAAGTTCTAGTAGTGTCACAAGTCACTGTGCTGTGTAATGTACACAAAGTTCTAGTGTCACAAGTCACTGTGCTGTGTGATGTACATAAAGTTCTAGTGTCACAAGTCACTGTGCTGTGTAATGTACATAAAGTTCTAGTAGTGTCACAAGTCACTGTGCTGTGTAATGTACATAAAGTTCTAGTAGTGTCACAAGTCACTGTGCTGTATAATGTACATAAAGTTCTAGTAGTGTCAGAAGTCACTGTGCTGTGTAATGTACATAAAGTTCTAGTAGTGTCACAAGTCACTGTGCTGTATAATGTACATAAAGTTCTAGTAGTGTCACAAGTCACTGTGTTGTGTAATGTACATAAAGTTCTAGTAGTGTCACAAGTCACTGTGTTGTGTAATGTACATAAAGTTCTAGTAGTGTCACAAGACACTGTGCTGTGTAATGTACACAAAGTTCTAGTAGTGTCACAAGTCACTGTGCTGTGTAATGTACACAAAGTTTGAGTAGTGTCACAAGTCACTGTGCTGTGTAATGTACATAAAGTTCTAGTAGTGTCACAAGTCACTGTGCTGTGTAATGTACATAAAGTTCTAGTAGTGTCACAAGTCACTGTGTTGTGTAATGTACATAAAGTTCTAGTAGTGTCACAAGTCACTGTGCTGTGTAATGTACACATAGTTCTAGTAGTGTCACAAGTCACTGTGTTGTGTAATGTACATAAAGTTCTAGTGTAACAAGACACTGTGCTATGTAATGTACATAAAGTTCTAGTAGTGTCACAAGTCACTGTGCTGTGTAATGTACACAAAGTTCTAGTAGTGTCACAAGTCACTGTGTTGTGTAATGTACACAAAGTTCTAGTAGTGTCACAAGTCACTGTGCTGTGTAATGTACACATAGTTCTAGTAGTGTCACAAGTCACTGTGCTGTGTAATGTACATAAAGTTCTAGTAGTGTCACAAGTCACTGTGCTGTGTAATGTATATAAAGTTCTAGTAGTGTCACAAGTCACTGTGCTGTGTAATGTACATAAAGTTCTAGTAGTGTCACAAGTCACTGTGCTGTGTAATGTACATAAAGTTGTAGTAGTGTCACAAGTCACTGTGCTGTGTAATGTACACAAAGTTCTAGTAGTGTCACAAGTCACTGTGCTGTGTAATGTACATAAAGTTCTAGTAGTGTCACAAGTCACTGTGTTGTGTAATGTACATAAAGTTCTAGTAGTGTCACAAGTCACTGTGCTGTGTAATGTACACATAGTTCTAGTAGTGTCACAAGTCACTGTGCTGTGTAATGTACATAAAGTTCTAGTGTCACAAGTCACTGTGCTGTGTAATGTACACAAAGTTTGAGTAGTGTCACAAGTCACAGTGCTGTGTAATGTACATAAAGTTCTAGTGTCACAAGTCACTGTGCTGTGTAATGTACACAAAGTTCTAGTAGTGTTACAAGTCACTGTGCTGTGTAATGTACATAAAGTTCTAGTAGTGTCACAAGTCACTGTGCTGTGTAATGTACATAAAGTTCTAGTAGTGTCACAAGTCACTGTGCTGTGTAATGTACATAAAGTTCTAGTGTCACAAGTCACTGTGCTGTGTAATGTACACAAAGTTCTAGTAGTGTCACAAGTCACTGTGTTGTGTAATGTACACAAAGTTCTAGTAGTGTCACAAGTCACTGTGCTGTGTAATGTACATAAAGTTCTAGTAGTGTCACAAGTCACTGTGCTGTGTAATGTACATAAAGTTCTAGTAGTGTCACAAGTCACTGTGCTGTGTGATGTACACAAAGTTCTAGTAGTGTCACAAGTCACTGTGCTGTGTAATGTACATAAAGTTCTAGTAGTGTCACAAGTCACTGTGCTGTGTAATGTACATAAAGTTCTAGTAGTGTCACAAGTCACTGTGCTGTGTAATGTACATAAAGTTCTAGTAGTGTCACAAGTCACTGTGCTGTGTAATGTACATAAAGTTCTAGTAGTGTCACAAGTCACTGTGCTGTGTAATGTACACAAAGTTCTAGTAGTGTCACAAGTCACTGTGCTGTGTAATGTACATAAAGTTCTAGTAGTGTCACAAGTCACTGTGCTGTGTGATGTACACAAAGTTCTAGTAGTGTCACAAGTCACTGTGCTGTGTAATGTACATAAAGTTCTAGTGTCACAAGTCACTGTGCTGTGCTGTGTAATGTACACAAAGTTCTAGTAGTGTCACAAGTCACTGTGCTGTGTAATGTACATAAAGTTCTAGTAGTGCCACAAGTCACTGTGCTGTGTAATGTACATAAAGTTCTAGTAGTGTCACAAGTCACTGTGCTGTGTGATGTACATAAAGTTCTAGTAGTGTCACAAGTCACTGTGCTGTGTAATGTACACAAAGTTCTAGTAGTGTCACAAGTCACTGTGCTGTGTAATGTACATAAAGTTCTAGTAGTGTCACAAGTCACTGTGCTGTGTGATGTACACAAAGTTCTAGTAGTGTCACAAGTCACTGTGCTGTGTGATGTACATAAAGTTCTAGTAGTGCCACAAGTCACTGTGCTGTGCTGTGTAATGTACACAAAGTTCTAGTAGTGTCACAAGTCACTGTGCTGTGTAATGTACATAAAGTTCTAGTAGTGTCACAAGTCACTGTGCTGTGTAATGTACACAAAGTTCTAGTAGTGTCACAAGTCACAGTGCTGTGTGATGTACATAAAGTTCTAGTAGTGTCACAAGTCACTGTGCTGTGTAATGTACATAAAGTTCTAGTAGTGTCACAAGTCACTGTGCTGTGTAATGTACACAAAGTTCTAGTAGTGTCACAAGTCACTGTGCTGTGTAATGTACACAAAGTTCTAGTAGTGTCACAAGTCACTGTGCTGTGTAATGTACATAAAGTTCTAGTAGTGTCACAAGTCACTGTGCTGTGTGATGTACACAAAGTTCTAGTAGTGTCACAAGTCACTGTGCTGTGTAATGTACATAAAGTTCTAGTAGTGTCACAAGTCACTGTGTTGTGTAATGTACATAAAGTTCTAGTAGTGTCACAAGTCACTGTGCTGTGTAATGTACACATAGTTCTAGTAGTGTCACAAGTCACTGTGCTGTGTAATGTACACATAGTTCTAGTAGTGTCACAAGTCACTGTGTTGTGTAATGTACATAAAGTTCTAGTGTAACAAGACACTGTGCTATGTAATGTACATAAAGTTCTAGTAGTGTCACAAGTCACTGTGCTGTGTAATGTACACAAAGTTCTAGTAGTGTCACAAGTCACTGTGTTGTGTAATGTACACAAAGTTCTAGTAGTGTCACAAGTCACTGTGCTGTGTAATGTACACATAGTTCTAGTAGTGTCACAAGTCACTGTGCTGTGTAATGTACATAAAGTTCTAGTAGTGTCACAAGTCACTGTGCTGTGTAATGTATATAAAGTTCTAGTAGTGTCACAAGTCACTGTGCTGTGTAATGTACATAAAGTTCTAGTAGTGTCACAAGTCACTGTGCTGTGTAATGTACATAAAGTTGTAGTAGTGTCACAAGTCACTGTGCTGTGTAATGTACACAAAGTTCTAGTAGTGTCACAAGTCACTGTGCTGTGTAATGTACATAAAGTTCTAGTAGTGTCACAAGTCACTGTGTTGTGTAATGTACATAAAGTTCTAGTAGTGTCACAAGTCACTGTGCTGTGTAATGTACACATAGTTCTAGTAGTGTCACAAGTCACTGTGCTGTGTAATGTACATAAAGTTCTAGTGTCACAAGTCACTGTGCTGTGTAATGTACATAAAGTTCTAGTGTCACAAGTCACTGTGCTGTGTAATGTACACAAAGTTTGAGTAGTGTCACAAGTCACAGTGCTGTGTAATGTACATAAAGTTCTAGTGTCACAAGTCACTGTGCTGTGTAATGTACACAAAGTTCTAGTAGTGTTACAAGTCACTGTGCTGTGTAATGTACATAAAGTTCTAGTAGTGTCACAAGTCACTGTGCTGTGTAATGTACATAAAGTTCTAGTAGTGTCACAAGTCACTGTGTTGTGTAATGTACATAAAGTTCTAGTAGTGTCACAAGACACTGTGCTGTGTAATGTACATAAAGTTCTAGTAGTGTCACAAGTCACTGTGCTGTGTAATGTACATAAAGTTCTAGTGTCACAAGTCACTGTGCTGTGTAATGTACATAAAGTTCTAGTAGTGTCACAAGTCACTGTGCTGTGTAATGTACATAAAGTTCTAGTGTCACAAGTCACTGTGCTGTGTAATGTACACAAAGTTCTAGTAGTGTCACAAGTCACTGTGTTGTGTAATGTACACAAAGTTCTAGTAGTGTCACAAGTCACTGTGCTGTGTAATGTACATAAAGTTCTAGTAGTGTCACAAGTCACTGTGCTGTGTAATGTACATAAAGTTCTAGTAGTGTCACAAGTCACTGTGCTGTGTGATGTACACAAAGTTCTAGTAGTGTCACAAGTCACTGTGCTGTGTAATGTACATAAAGTTCTAGTAGTGTCACAAGTCACTGTGCTGTGTAATGTACACAAAGTTCTAGTAGTGTCACAAGTCACTGTGCTGTGTAATGTACACAAAGTTCTAGTAGTGTCACAAGTCACTGTGCTGTGTAATGTACATAAAGTTCTAGTAGTGTCACAAGTCACTGTGCTGTGTGATGTACACAAAGTTCTAGTAGTGTCACAAGTCACTGTGCTGTGTAATGTACATAAAGTTCTAGTGTCACAAGTCACTGTGCTGTGCTGTGTAATGTACACAAAGTTCTAGTAGTGTCACAAGTCACTGTGCTGTGTAATGTACATAAAGTTCTAGTAGTGCCACAAGTCACTGTGCTGTGTAATGTACATAAAGTTCTAGTAGTGTCACAAGTCACTGTGCTGTGTGATGTACATAAAGTTCTAGTAGTGTCACAAGTCACTGTGCTGTGTAATGTACACAAAGTTCTAGTAGTGTCACAAGTCACTGTGCTGTGTAATGTACATAAAGTTCTAGTAGTGTCACAAGTCACTGTGCTGTGTGATGTACACAAAGTTCTAGTAGTGTCACAAGTCACTGTGCTGTGTAATGTACATAAAGTTCTAGTAGTGCCACAAGTCACTGTGCTGTGCTGTGTAATGTACACAAAGTTCTAGTAGTGTCACAAGTCACTGTGCTGTGTAATGTACATAAAGTTCTAGTAGTGTCACAAGTCACTGTGCTGTGTAATGTACACAAAGTTCTAGTAGTGTCACAAGTCACTGTGCTGTGTAATGTACACAAAGTTCTAGTAGTGTCACAAGTCACTGTGCTGTGTAATGTACATAAAGTTCTAGTAGTGTCACAAGTCACTGTGCTGTGTGATGTACACAAAGTTCTAGTAGTGTCACAAGTCACTGTGCTGTGTAATGTACATAAAGTTCTAGTAGTGTCACAAGTCACTGTGCTGTATAATGTACATAAAGTTCTAGTAGTGTCACAAGTCACTGTGCTGTGTAATGTACATAAAGTTCTAGTAGTGTCACAAGTCACTGTGCTGTATAATGTACATAAAGTTCTAGTAGTGTCACAAGTCACTGTGTTGTGTAATGTACATAAAGTTCTAGTAGTGTCACAAGTCACTGTGTTGTGTAATGTACATAAAGTTCTAGTAGTGTCACAAGACACTGTGCTGTGTAATGTACACAAAGTTCTAGTAGTGTCACAAGTCACTGTGCTGTGTAATGTACACAAAGTTTGAGTAGTGTCACAAGTCACTGTGCTGTGTAATGTACATAAAGTTCTAGTAGTGTCACAAGTCACTGTGCTGTGTAATGTACATAAAGTTCTAGTAGTGTCACAAGTCACTGTGTTGTGTAATGTACATAAAGTTCTAGTAGTGTCACAAGTCACTGTGCTGTGTAATGTACACATAGTTCTAGTAGTGTCACAAGTCACTGTGTTGTGTAATGTACATAAAGTTCTAGTGTCACAAGACACTGTGCTATGTAATGTACATAAAGTTCTAGTAGTGTCACAAGTCACTGTGCTGTGTAATGTACACAAAGTTCTAGTAGTGTCACAAGTCACTGTGTTGTGTAATGTACACAAAGTTCTAGTAGTGTCACAAGTCACTGTGCTGTGTAATGTACACATAGTTCTAGTAGTGTCACAAGTCACAGTGCTGTGTAATGTACATAAAGTTCTAGTAGTGTCACAAGTCACTGTGCTGTGTAATGTATATAAAGTTCTAGTAGTGTCACAAGTCACTGTGCTGTGTAATGTACATAAAGTTCTAGTAGTGTCACAAGTCACTGTGCTGTGTAATGTACATAAAGTTGTAGTAGTGTCACAAGTCACTGTGCTGTGTAATGTACACAAAGTTCTAGTAGTGTCACAAGTCACTGTGCTGTGTAATGTACATAAAGTTCTAGTAGTGTCACAAGTCACTGTGCTGTGTAATGTACACATAGTTCTAGTAGTGTCACAAGTCACTGTGCTGTGTAATGTACATAAAGTTCTAGTGTCACAAGTCACTGTGCTGTGTAATGTACACAAAGTTTGAGTAGTGTCACAAGTCACAGTGCTGTGTAATGTACATAAAGTTCTAGTGTCACAAGTCACTGTGCTGTGTAATGTACACAAAGTTCTAGTAGTGTTACAAGTCACTGTGCTGTGTAATGTACACAAAGTTCTAGTAGTGTCACAAGTCACTGTGCTGTGTAATGTACATAAAGTTCTAGTAGTGTCACAAGTCACTGTGCTGTGTAATGTACATAAAGTTCTAGTAGTGTCACAAGTCACTGTGCTGTGTAATGTACACAAAGTTCTAGTAGTGTCACAAGTCACTGTGCTGTGTAATGTACACAAAGTTCTAGTAGTGTCACAAGTCACTGTGCTGTGTAATGTACATAAAGTTCTAGTAGTGTCACAAGTCACTGTGCTGTGTGATGTACACAAAGTTCTAGTAGTGTCACAAGTCACTGTGCTGTGTAATGTACATAAAGTTCTAGTGTCACAAGTCACTGTGCTGTGCTGTGTAATGTACACAAAGTTCTAGTAGTGTCACAAGTCACTGTGCTGTGTAATGTACATAAAGTTCTAGTAGTGCCACAAGTCACTGTGTTGTGTAATGTACATAAAGTTCTAGTAGTGTCACAAGTCACTGTGCTGTGTGATGTACATAAAGTTCTAGTAGTGTCACAAGTCACTGTGCTGTGTAATGTACACAAAGATCTAGTAGTGTCACAAGTCACTGTGCTGTGTAATGTACATAAAGTTCTAGTAGTGTCACAAGTCACTGTGCTGTGTGATGTACACAAAGTTCTAGTGTCACAAGTCACTGTGCTGTGTAACGTACATAAAGTTCTAGTAGTGTCACAAGTCACTGTGCTGTGCTGTGTAATGTACATAAAGTTCTAGTAGTGTCACAAGTCACTGTGCTGTGTAATGTACATAAAGTTCTAGTAGTGCCACAAGTCACTGTGCTGTGCTGTGTAATGTACACAAAGTTCTAGTAGTGTCACAAGTCACTGTGCTGTGTAATGTACATAAAGTTCTAGTAGTGCCACAAGTCACTGTGCTGTGCTGTGTAATGTACACAAAGTTCTAGTAGTGTCACAAGTCACTGTGCTGTGTAATGTACATAAAGTTCTAGTAGTGTCACAAGTCACTGTGCTGTGTAATGTACACAAAGTTCTAGTAGTGTCACAAGTCACTGTGCTGTGTAATGTACACAAAGTTCTAGTAGTGTCACAAGTCACTGTGCTGTGTAATGTACATAAAGTTCTAGTAGTGTCACAAGTCACTGTGCTGTGTGATGTACACAAAGTTCTAGTAGTGTCACAAGTCACTGTGCTGTGTAATGTACATAAAGTTCTAGTAGTGCCACAAGTCACTGTGCTGTGCTGTGTAATGTACACAAAGTTCTAGTAGTGTCACAAGTCACTGTGCTGTGTAATGTACATAAAGTTCTAGTAGTGCCACAAGTCACTGTGCTGTGTAATGTACACATAGTTCTAGTAGTGTCACAAGTCACTGTGCTGTGTGATGTACACAATGTTCTAGTAGTGTCACAAGTCACTGTGTTGTGTAATGTACACAAAGTTCTAGTAGTGTCACAAGTCACTGTGCTGTGTAATGTACACATAGTTCTAGTAGTGTCACAAGTCACTGTGCTGTGTAATGTACATAAAGTTCTAGTAGTGTCACAAGTCACTGTGCTGTGTAATGTACATAAAGTTGTAGTAGTGTCACAAGTCACTGTGCTGTGTAATGTACATAAAGTTGTAGTAGTGTCACAAGTCACTGTGCTGTGTAATGTACACAAAGTTCTAGTAGTGTCACAAGTCACTGTGCTGTGTAATGTACATAAAGTTCTAGTAGTGTCACAAGTCACTGTGTTGTGTAATGTACATAAAGTTCTAGTAGTGTCACAAGTCACTGTGCTGTGTAATGTACACATAGTTCTAGTAATGTCACAAGTCACTGTGCTGTGTAATGTACATAAAGTTCTAGTGTCACAAGTCACTGTGCTGTGTAATGTACACAAAGTTTGAGTAGTGTCACAAGTCACAGTGCTGTGTAATGTACATAAAGTTCTAGTGTCACAAGTCACTGTGCTGTGTAATGTACACAAAGTTCTAGTAGTGTTACAAGTCACTGTGCTGTGTAATGTACATAAAGTTCTAGTAGTGTCACAAGTCACTGTGCTGTGTAATGTACATAAAGTTCTAGTAGTGTCACAAGTCACTGTGCTGTGTAATGTACATAAAGTTCTAGTAGTGTCACAAGTCACTGTGCTGTGTAATGTACATAAAGTTCTAGTAGTGTCACAAGTCACTGTGCTGTGTAATGTACATAAAGTTCTAGTGTCACAAGTCACTGTGCTGTGTAATGTACACAAAGTTCTAGTAGTGTCACAAGTCACTGTGTTGTGTAATGTACACAAAGTTCTAGTAGTGTCACAAGTCACTGTGCTGTGTAATGTACATAAAGTTCTAGTAGTGTCACAAGTCACTGTGCTGTGTAATGTACATAAAG
The DNA here is from genome assembly GCF_978046115.1 of Saccoglossus kowalevskii. Lineage (NCBI taxonomy): Eukaryota > Metazoa > Hemichordata > Enteropneusta > Harrimaniidae > Saccoglossus > Saccoglossus kowalevskii. The sequence goes on along the minus strand of NC_140661.1, from coordinate 31,085,965 downwards.
TTCTAGTAGTGTCACAAGTCACTGTGCTGTGTGATGTACACAAAGTTCTAGTAGTGTCACAAGTCACTGTGCTGTGTAATGTACATAAAGTTCTAGTAGTGTCACAAGTCACTGTGCTGTGTAATGTACACAAAGTTCTAGTAGTGTCACAAGTCACTGTGCTGTGTAATGTACATAAAGTTCTAGTAGTGCCACAAGTCACTGTGCTGTGTAATGTACATAAAGTTCTAGTAGTGTCACAAGTCACTGTGCTGTGTAATGTACATAAAGTTCTAGTAGTGTCACAAGTCACTGTGCTGTGTGATGTACACAAAGTTCTAGTAGTGTCACAAGTCACTGTGCTGTGTAATGTACATAAAGTTCTAGTGTCACAAGTCACTGTGCTGTGCTGTGTAATGTACACAAAGTTCTAGTAGTGTCACAAGTCACTGTGCTGTGTAATGTACATAAAGTTCTAGTAGTGCCACAAGTCACTGTGTTGTGTAATGTACATAAAGTTCTAGTAGTGTCACAAGTCACTGTGCTGTGTGATGTACATAAAGTTCTAGTAGTGTCACAAGTCACTGTGCTGTGTAATGTACACAAAGTTCTAGTAGTGTCACAAGTCACTGTGCTGTGTAATGTACATAAAGTTCTAGTAGTGTCACAAGTCACTGTGCTGTGTGATGTACACAAAGTTCTAGTAGTGTCACAAGTCACTGTGCTGTGTAATGTACATAAAGTTCTAGTAGTGCCACAAGTCACTGTGCTGTGCTGTGTAATGTACACAAAGTTCTAGTAGTGTCACAAGTCACTGTGCTGTGTAATGTACATAAAGTTCTAGTAGTGTCACAAGTCACTGTGCTGTGTAATGTACACAAAGTTCTAGTAGTGTCACAAGTCACTGTGCTGTGTAATGTACACAAAGTTCTAGTAGTGTCACAAGTCACTGTGCTGTGTAATGTACATAAAGTTCTAGTAGTGTCACAAGTCACTGTGCTGTGTGATGTACACAAAGTTCTAGTAGTGTCACAAGTCACTGTGCTGTGTAATGTACATAAAGTTCTAGTAGTGCCACAAGTCACTGTGCTGTGCTGTGTAATGTACACAAAGTTCTAGTAGTGTCACAAGTCACTGTGCTGTGTAATGTACATAAAGTTCTAGTGTCACAAGTCACTGTGCTGTGTAATGTACACAAAGTTCTAGTAGTGTCACAAGTCACTGTGCTGTGTAATGTACATAAAGTTCTAGTAGTGTCACAAGTCACTGTGCTGTGTAATGTACATAAAGTTCTAGTAGTGTCACAAGTCACTGTGCTGTGTAATGTACATAAAGTTCTAGTAGTGTCACAAGTCACTGTGCTGTGTGATGTACACAAAGTTCTAGTAGTGTCACAAGTCACTGTGCTGTGTAATGTACATAAAGTTCTAGTAGTGCCACAAGTCACTGTGCTGTGTAATGTACATAAAGTTCTAGTAGTGTCACAAGTCACTGTGCTGTGTGATGTACACAATGTTCTAGTAGTGTCACAAGTCACTGTGTTGTGTAATGTACACAAAGTTCTAGTAGTGTCACAAGTCACTGTGCTGTGTAATGTACACATAGTTCTAGTAGTGTCACAAGTCACTGTGCTGTGTAATGTACATAAAGTTCTAGTAGTGTCACAAGTCACTGTGCTGTGTAATGTATATAAAGTTCTAGTAGTGTCACAAGTCACTGTGCTGTGTAATGTACATAAAGTTGTAGTAGTGTCACAAGTCACTGTGCTGTGTAATGTACATAAAGTTGTAGTAGTGTCACAAGTCACTGTGCTGTGTAATGTACACAAAGTTCTAGTAGTGTCACAAGTCACTGTGCTGTGTAATGTACATAAAGTTCTAGTAGTGTCACAAGTCACTGTGTTGTGTAATGTACATACAGTTCTAGTAGTGTCACAAGTCACTGTGCTGTGTAATGTACACATAGTTCTAGTAGTGTCACAAGTCACTGTGCTGTGTAATGTACATAAAGTTCTAGTGTCACAAGTCACTGTGCTGTGTAATGTACACAAAGTTTGAGTAGTGTCACAAGTCACAGTGCTGTGTAATGTACACAAAGTTCTAGTAGTGTTACAAGTCACTGTGCTGTGTAATGTACATAAAGTTCTAGTAGTGTCACAAGTCACTGTGCTGTGTAATGTACATAAAGTTCTAGTAGTGTCACAAGTCACTGTGCTGTGTAATGTACATAAAGTTCTAGTGTCACAAGTCACTGTGCTGTGTAATGTACACAAAGTTCTAGTAGTGTTACAAGTCACTGTGCTGTGTAATGTACATAAAGTTCTAGTAGTGTCACAAGTCACTGTGCTGTGTAATGTACATAAAGTTCTAGTAGTGTCACAAGTCACTGTGCTGTGTAATGTACATAAAGTTCTAGTGTCACAAGTCACTGTGCTGTGTAATGTACACAAAGTTCTAGTAGTGTCACAAGTCACTGTGTTGTGTAATGTACACAAAGTTCTAGTAGTGTCACAAGTCACTGTGCTGTGTAATGTACATAAAGTTCTAGTAGTGTCACAAGTCACTGTGCTGTGTAATGTACACAAAGTTCTAGTAGTGTCACAAGTCACTGTGCTGTGTAATGTAAATAAAGTTCTAGTAGTGTCACAAGTCACTGTGCTGTGTGATGTACACAAAGTTCTAGTAGTGTCACAAGTCACTGTGCTGTGTAATGTACATAAAGTTCTAGTGTCACAAGTCACTGTGCTGTGCTGTGTAATGTACACAAAGTTCTAGTAGTGTCACAAGTCACTGTGCTGTGTAATGTACATAAAGTTCTAGTAGTGCCACAAGTCACTGTGCTGTGTAATGTACATAAAGTTCTAGTAGTGTCACAAGTCACTGTGCTGTGTGATGTACATAAAGTTCTAGTAGTGTCACAAGTCACTGTGCTGTGTAATGTACACAAAGTTCTAGTAGTGTCACAAGTCACTGTGCTGTGTAATGTACATAAAGTTCTAGTAGTGCCACAAGTCACTGTGCTGTGCTGTGTAATGTACACAAAGTTCTAGTAGTGTCACAAGTCACTGTGCTGTGTAATGTACATAAAGTTCTAGTAGTGTCACAAGTCACTGTGCTGTGTAATGTACACAAAGTTCTAGTAGTGTCACAAGTCACTGTGCTGTGTAATGTACACAAAGTTCTAGTAGTGTCACAAGTCACTGTGCTGTGTAATGTACATAAAGTTCTAGTAGTGTCACAAGTCACTGTGCTGTGTGATGTACACAAAGTTCTAGTAGTGTCACAAGTCACTGTGCTGTGTAATGTACATAAAGTTCTAGTAGTGCCACAAGTCACTGTGCTGTGCTGTGTAATGTACACAAAGTTCTAGTAGTGTCACAAGTCACTGTGCTGTGTAATGTACATAAAGTTCTAGTAGTGCCACAAGTCACTGTGCTGTGTAATGTACATAAAGTTCTAGTAGTGTCACAAGTCACTGTGCTGTGTAATGTACATAAAGTTCTAGTAGTGTCACAAGTCACAGTGCTGTGTGATGTACACAAAGTTCTAGTAGTGTCACAAGTCACTGTGCTGTGTAATGTACATAAAGTTCTAGTAGTGTCACAAGTCACTGTGCTGTGTGATGTACACAAAGTTCTAGTAGTGTCACAAGTCACTGTGCTGTGTAATGTACATAAAGTTCTAGTAGTGCCACAAGTCTTTTGCTGTGTAATGTACATAAAGTTCTAGTAGTGTCACAAGTCACTGTGCTGTGTGATGTACACAATGTTCTAGTAGTGTCACAAGTCACTGTGCTTCGAGGTATGTACGGTACCCTCTAGAAGGCATTTGAGACCAGTTTTGAGACTCTCCCACAGAGAAAGATGCCATTTGAGACCGTGTTTGAGACCGATTTAGAGACTCTCGGATGCCACATAGACCGGGAATGAGACCGTGTCTGAGACCAGCTTTAGAGACCGTCAATTCGCGCAGTCTGATTGGACAACTGACATCCATAATTGTATTCTCTACTCTTTTCACCATAGATTTAGGAACAGAAAAATTGTTGACAGATTTGTTAGCTACGAGAAAATTAAGACGCTAAAAAAGAGAAAAGAAAACGTGAATACCTCATTTAGAGAATAGTTTGACGACATGCAAGACTGTATTATTATGTTGTAGTGTATTCTGAAACATGAAGCTCGGAATATTTAGTAACTGTGTTGATTGTTTGTAGCAGTTGACGTAATCGTTAACAAACCCGGTATTATTCAATAAAACGGGCGCAAAATTCACCCAATTAGCCAGTTAACGGGTAGTAACAATGGTCTGTGTCCATCGATAACGATCGTATTTGAATTGCAAGTGTTTCTTTATTTGTCAATGCTAGGTTGGGAGTACGTCATAGTTTAGAGAAAAGTTCCGCGATTTGCGTTCCTTAGTACTAAGTATCAACAGAGGTGCGTGAAACCGCAGCCACCATTGGCTGGCGGTGCCCAAAATAGTCGGCGTCCCGGCAACCAGGAGACGGCTGTTCATTTCCATTTATCTGTATCTAGTTCTTGGCCCCATTGAGCAGCAAACGAAATTACGTTTGTTGAACATTGGGTCGCATATGCACGAGTTCCTGTTTAGCGAGTTAACGTGTTTTTACCGATGATAACTACACCTCTGTGAATATTTCAACGCTAATATGCCCATTTTCATTTTAACGAAACATATTACTACTGGTTTATATTTTGTGTCCATCTCTAATTTTATTTATACAAGTTAAAATGGTTAGGTTGAAGTGCTCGGGTTCGTACATCTATTTAGCCCTAAACCTCAAACCCAATACACAGCCCCTCTATCCCGGTCAAGCAACGCCAGACATTTTTTTTGTGTTTCAATCCGGGTTGCGGTTAAACAAACTTCTTGCCCACGACAGGGATAGAGAAACTCGTCACAAAACATGTACTTTATTTCTTCATATATTCTATGACTTCGTGCTTATGGTTTATCTCGGAAATGTGTGCTCTGTGTCCGAACTACATCAGGAACAACCATCGTAGTTTTCGTGTCCATTGTGGCAAATTTAACACCTCTGTGAGGTGTGACTACTTTTGAAGCCTTCTATTGTTTTTACGTAATCGGCGGCGCGTGACGCAGGAATTCCTTTTTACAGGCGTGACCACGTATTTTTACTGACGTAAAATAAAATATTTACCATGGCTGTCTGAATTTATAACAGGAAATTATTCACACGTTCAGATGTTAACAGTGTGTGACTGTTAGTGAACAAGAGACACACTAACTCCACCATTGAACAATGAAGCAAACAATTGTCATCGAACTGTTATTGGCGAATACTAGTACATAATTTACTAACCATGGGCTTGGCCGAGCTTAGTATTCTGATTTGACTGATTATTCAACAACGGCAACTGTCAATCATTCATTAAATGTAGATACTTAGTAGTCCTAATCTTTTGTTTATGTGTATAGTTACTGATTTGAGCCCTGTAAAGTGAAATAAACAATTCATTTCCGGTGAAGAGGCAGCTTGTTGGAATCCGTATTCAAGTCGGGTATACTAGTAAGCACAGTTCATTGTAAAGTGACACTGTTTATGCTGCAATGTTCAATAAATATATTCACATACATAAATTACGTTGCGTAGAGTAAATCTCTTGTCTCTGAGCGACCACATTTTACCCCAGACATGGAGCTAGAAAAGGATCTATTTTTACCTCCATGCCCCAGATAACTAAGAGAACTGTATATTCAAATAATATTTATGTTGATTGTCCTTGCATTATTATTATTATTATTACTATTATTACTAATAATATTATCTTCCATAACCTCACAGGCAAGATCATCTTGGATCGATTACCGGGTCGTAATATTTTTTTATCGTATTCACGTACGTGTTCGTGCCCATGCCTCATTTTATCATTTTGGCTAGGCTGCGCAACGACGAAAGAACATCAGCGGCGAAATTGTTTACATTTATACTGGAACTTGCTACAAAGTATCATCTAGGTTCCCACGCAATTTTGAATATGATTGATAGGTCGTTCACGGACATCAGGCAGAGAAATACGAATTGTGAAACTGCTTAAGATTTCTTTCGCAGCCACAGGTTATCGTCTATTTTTTGACAAACTAGAAAGAATTACAAACTATGCCGATTTAGTCAAACGCAAGAATGCGTAAATGTGCATTTTTATCGGATATATGCCCGAAACGCAATCACGGCAAAACTTGGTCGAGCAATATCACGACAAAATGTACTCTGTCCTTACTCATTTTGCATACGAAATTGCACGTGAATGTCTTATTGTGGTGCTTCGTTGATCCACAGTCCCTCTAGAGGGATAGAGGGACTGTGGTTGATCACTATAAAAATAATCATTCTCGCTACAATCCGGAAATAATGAGATAGAACATTACCGACTAGCATGGCGGCAGCGAATCTCTTTCGCTTATTTATTCAGAATTATGTATGTCATAACTACAGGCAAAATTGTTGGGAACGGCTTCTGAATGCCGTTTATCGTTGACAAGTTGATTTCAACCGCCGGCTGTGTTTTCAAACAGACACTTTATATTCTGTCTGGTTTTGACGTTGCAAAGAAGTTTGTGTGTGTTTTCTTTCCTGTGATTCCTTTCATTGTATTATCTAACACAAACAACGCACTCGTGGCGTTTTTTCACCTCATATGCAAAGTAGGCATTTTGAAAACAATGTGGGTGGAGCTTTCGGTGCCGGCATATTCGAAACTAACGCTTTTGAAACCCATTTCTCCGGCAAAAGTAAGTGCTCTAGCCGTAAAATTCACTACTATTTTTATTTATGGCTTCCCTGGACATTCATGGTGCCACTCACGTTTGAAAAATAGAAAATATAATGCAATGAATCACTGTTTCTCGTGTTTTGTGGAACTTTTAGTCACCGTTGTTGATGGGCGACTCATTTGAATAATGAACTCCGCCCACACCTGTTTATATACCATGTCGGTCTTTACATAGACCCTACTGGAGGGTCTATGGTCTTTATAAGTTTAAACACGACCTTTTAGAAAACCCCAGACACCGAACGCGTTCAACCTGAAACATGTATATGCAAATAGTGACGTTAATATTAATACAATTACATGGCGAGATTATTACCAGAGTTCATAATACTAGTAATAAGATTGTTTTGCATTGCTCAAAGAAAAAAAAGTGGTTATTTCCAACTTGCAGTTCTTTGCTCACTCCCCCGGGATTCTACCCCAGACCATTCGTCCTGGTGTTATCGCTATCGCCACACGAGACTCCAGCTTGTCTCCTATACAATTTGACTGCGCACATCCAGAAAGTAGATGTAGCTGTGATTGGTGGAATACTAATGAGTTGAGTGTCAATCAAACGCCCACGCTATCTTTAGTAAACAAAGTCACGTGACACGCGCCATTTTAGTTTTGATTAGTTCATCCATGGAACTAGGGGTTTATAGTTCCATGGTTCATCGGATCGGAGTGTCGGTGCTCGCCATCCATAAATCAAATCAAAATGATTTCTAAGGAAATTGTCGCGTCAGCAGTGGACAGTGTCTTAAAACACATCGATGTTATGGAACGTCGTTTTGAACTCGAACGTGGTCGGGCAGGCGATTTCAAGGCAGCACGCTTAACCCTTTCGTTCACAGGTTGGGAGATAATAGAATGACTGAAAATTTCACGCCACTGTTTTACATTATTGGCGGATTTTTCTGCGCTATCAATCTTTCTCTTACAAACTAGACATAGATGAGACGACAGAGTCGCTCCTTTCACAACGTCGCACTGAATCAAATTGGAAAGACGATTTCCATAAGTTATCCCTCCTGCTTTTCCTGGCTTGAATAAATTCACACACGACTTTAACTGTCCACAAACTCGAAGACTACACGAACACAGTCTACAATAGTCGTCCGCAACAATATGTATGTATTTCTTCGGTGTACTGATGCACGAATGCACCGTGACACGGTGTTTCTGGGGTGTCGCCATCGCTGAGAATGCCGCCGGCGCAATTTTTCACCCAACTCGCGATTCTGTTTTGCAACATTTTATCAATATTCCCTTTGACAAAATCGCCGACAAAAGCACCGCTTTGCTGATCTTTTGTTCTATAATTCTTAATGCAAACACCGACCCTAGTAGTAATTAGTAACGTCGCCTAGTACATATGAACGGTCGTCATTGCAAATCGAACATCCTTTTGAAATTTGGACGTCGGGCAGGCGATTTCAAGGCACCGCACTTAAATATTAGCAACATATTTTTCTGAGCGGTTGTTTATTCTCTTTCAAACGAGACATAAATGTGACGACATAGTCGATCCCTTATCCACCGCTAAGAATGCCGCAATGTTTCGTTCGTTTTGCAACATGCCACAAATCGTCGAAAAAAACACCACTTCGACGGAAGCTTGCGTAATAAGGGGGTTAAAACAAGAAAACAAATGCCATGTTTAATACATATCGACCTGTTTTACTTGCGAAAGATAACGGAACATGAACTCGTTTCGTGCGACTTCGGAACCCGAAGGAACACACCAACAACGTTGAATTTACCCGCTATCTTCCAAATATGGTATATTAATTTATTCAGTTGTTTATTTAGAGTGACGTCCGCGGTCGAATGCGATTGGCTATCGATGTCAGTGCAAAGGTCATATGAATATTAAAATTAAGTGGGCGGAAGGAAAATTGTATAGGAGACAAGCTGGAGTCTCGTGTGGCGATAGCGATAACACCGGGACGAATGGTCTGGGGTACCGGGATTCACTCTTTGCCTCACGTGGTTGCAGATGACTATCCGGTACTGCAGCCCGTATATTTATTTCATTTATTCAGTTTTGAATGTTATTATTATTAATTTTATTATTATTGAACTTATTAGTATTAGTAAAAAATTTACTACATTACATTTTTCTTTATTATTTCATTATTATTATTGTACTTGGTTATACTTTTATTGCTACTGTACTGATAGAAATGCAATAAATATTATCATTATTATTTATTTATTAACACATACTCACTCCCCGGAGGGAATAGTTACATATAATAGTAAAAGTATGCAGTATTAATACACTAAAAAAGAAGGAATACAAATATACTAGAGTTTAGTATAGTACTCCATAACTGGACAGTACATGCATTTTGCACTGAATTTAGTACCCAAACATACATCTACTCATGGATGTACTAAGAATTTTTCTTAGTACATCCATGATCAACTTTATGCATGACCAGAAAAAGTACCATATGCGAGTACCGAGTGCGAATAGCACTTCCTGTGATCACGGTTCTATGCAAACTATAGAAATAACTGTTTGATATACCCACTTAAATAAATAATAAAAAAGCCTTCCTAACGCACACCATTTTTTTACCATAGAAATATTTTATTTTACGTCAGTGAAACCATGGAGGTAATAAGAATTCTTATTACCTCCATGGTGAAACTACGTGATGATTCCTGAGTCACGCGCCGCCGATTACGTGAAAACAATAGAAGGCTTCAAAAGTAGTCACACCTCACAGAGGTGTTAAATTTGCCACAATGGACACGAAAACTACAATGGTTGTTACTGATGTAGTTCGGTAACAGAGTTATTTAGCACACATTTCCGAGATAAACCATAAACACAAATTCATAGAATATGTGGAGAAATAAAGTACATGTTTTGTGACAAGTTCCTCTATCCCTGTCGTGGACAAGAGGTTTGTTTAACCGCAACCCAGATTGAAAAAAAAAAAAAAAATGTCTGGCGTTGGCGTTGTTTGACCGGGATAGAGGGGCTGTGTATTGGGTCTAAGGTTTAGGGGTAAATAGAAGTACGAGCCCGAGCACTTCAACCTAACCATTTTAACTTGTATAAATAAAATTAGAGATGGACACGAAGTATAAACCAGTAGTAATATGTTTCGTTAAAATGAGAATGGGCATATCAGCGTTGAAATAATCACAGAAGTGTAGTTATCATCGGTAAAAACACGTTAACTCGCTAAACAGGAACTCGTGCGACCCAACGTTCAACAAACGTAATCTCGTTCGTTGCTCATTGGCGCCAAGAACTAATACAGCTAAAGCAGGCCTGCAGCTAAAGGGAAATGAACAGCCGTCTCCCTGGTTGCCAGGACGCCGCCTTTTTTGGGCACCGCCAGCCAATGGTAGCTGCGGTTTTACGCACCTTTGTTGATACTTAGTACTAACGCAAATCGCGGAACTTTTCTCTAAATTGTGACGTACTCCCACTCACCCATGGAGCTAAAAAAAATTCGCCCCAACCTAGCATTGACAAATAAAGAAACACTTGCAACTCAAATACGATCGTTAACGATGGCCACAGATCATTGTTACTACCCGTTAACTGGCTAATTGGGTGAATTTTGCGCCTGTTTTTCTTGATAATATCGGGTTTGTTAACGATTACGTCAATTGCTACAAACAATCAACACAGTTACTAAATATTCCCAGCTTCATGTTTCAGAATACACTACATCATAATACAGTCTTGTATGTCGTCAAACTATTCTCCAGATGAGATATTCATGTTGTTGTCACGTTTTCTTTTCTCTTTTTTTAGCGTTTTAATTTTCTCGTACGCTAACAAATCTATCAACAATTTTTCCGTTCCTAAATTCATGGTGAAAAGAGTAGAATACAATTTCTGATGTCAGATGGTTGTCCAATCAGACTGCGCGAATTGACGGTCTCTAAAGCTGGTCTCAAACACGGTCTCATTTCCGGTCTGCGGGGCATCCGCGAGTCTCTAAAGCTGGTCTCAGACACGGTCTCATTCCCGGTCTATGTGGCATCCGAGAGTCTCTAAATCGGTCTCAAACACGGTCTCAAATGGCATCTTTCTCTGTGGGAGAGTCTCAAAACTGGTCTCAAATGCCTTCTAGAGGGTACCGTACATACCTCGTGCTGTGTAATGTACATAAAGTTCTAGTGTCACAAGTCACTGTGCTGTGCTGTGTAATGTACACAAAGTTCTAGTAGTGTCACAAGTCACTGTGCTGTGTAATGTACATAAAGTTCTAGTAGTGCCACAAGTCACTGTGCTGTGTAATGTACATAAAGTTCTAGTAGTGTCACAAGTCACTGTGCTGTGTAATGTACATAAAGTTATAGTAGTGCCACAAGTCACTGTGCTGTGTAATGTACACAAAGTTCTAGTAGTGTCACAAGTCACTGTGCTGTGTAATGTACATAAAGTTCTAGTAGTGTCACAAGTCACTGTGCTGTGTAATGTACACAAAGTTCTAGTAGTGTCACAAGTCACTGTGCTGTGTAATGTACATACAGTTCTAGTGTCACAAGTCACTGTGCTGTGTAATGTACACAAAGTTCTAGTGTCACAAGTCACTGTGCTGTGTAATGTACACAAAGTTCTAGTAGTGCCACAAGTCACTGTGCTGTGTAATGTACATAAAGTTCTAGTAGTGTCACAAGTCACTGTGCTGTGTGATGTACACAAAGTTCTAGTAGTGTCACAAGTCACTGTGCTGTGTAATGTACATAAAGTTCTAGTGTCACAAGTCACTGTGCTGTGCTGTGTAATGTACATAAAGTTCTAGTGTCACAAGTCACTGTGCTGTGTAATGTACACAAAGTTCTAGTAGTGTCACAAGTCACTGTGCTGTGTAATGTACACAAAGTTCTAGTAGTGTCACAAGTCACTGTGCTGTGTAATGTACATAAAGTTCTAGTAGTGCCACAAGTCACTGTGCTGTGTAATGTACATAAAGTTCTAGTAGTGTCACAAGTCACTGTGCTGTGTAATGTACATAAAGTTCTAGTAGTGTCACAAGTCACTGTGCTGTGTAATGTACATAAAGTTCTAGTAGTGCCACAAGTCACTGTGCTGTGTAATGTACATAAAGTTCTAGTAGTGTCACAAGTCACTGTGCTGTGTAATGTACATACAGTTCTAGTAGTGTCACAAGTCACTGTGCTGTGTAATGTACATAAAGTTCTAGTAGTGCCACAAGTCACTGTGCTGTGTAATGTACATAAAGTTCTAGTAGTGTCACAAGTCACTGTGCTGTGTAATGTACATAAAGTTCTAGTAGTGTCACAAGTCACTGTGCTGTGTAATGTACATAAATTTCTAGTAGTGCCACAAGTCACTGTGCTGTGTAATGTACACAAAGTTCTAGTAGTGTCACAAGTCACTGTGCTGTGTAATGTACATAAAGTTCTAGTAGTGTCACAAGTCACTGTGCTGTGTAATGTACACAAAGTTCTAGTAGTGTCACAAGTCACTGTGCTGTGTAATGTACATAAAGTTCTAGTGTCACAAGTCACTGTGCTGTGTAATGTACATAAAGTTCTAGTGTCACAAGTCACTGTGCTGTGTAATGTACACAAAGTTCTAGTAGTGCCACAAGTCACTGTGCTGTGTAATGTACATAAAGTTCTAGTAGTGTCACAAGTCACTGTGCTGTGTGATGTACACAAAGTTCTAGTAGTGTCACAAGTCACTGTGCTGTGTAATGTACATAAAGTTCTAGTGTCACAAGTCACTGTGCTGTGCTGTGTAATGTACATAAAGTTCTAGTGTCACAAGTCACTGTGCTGTGTAATGTACACAAAGTTCTAGTAGTGTCACAAGTCACTGTGCTGTGTAATGTACACAAAGTTCTAGTAGTGTCACAAGTCACTGTGCTATGTAATGTACACAAAGTTCTAGTAGTGTCACAAGTCACTGTGCTGTGTGATGTACACAAAGTTCTAGTAGTGTCACAAGTCACTGTGCTGTGTAATGTACACAAAGTTCTAGTAGTGTCACAAGTCACTGTGCTGTATAATGTACATAAAGTTCTAGTAGTGTCACAAGTCACTGTGTTGTGTAATGTACATAAAGTTCTAGTAGTGCCACAAGTCACTGTGCTGTGTAATGTACATAAAGTTCTAGTAGTGCCACAAGTCACTGTGCTGTGTAATGTACATAAAGTTCTAGTAGTGTCACAAGTCACTGTGCTGTGTAATGTACATAAAGTTCTAGTAGTGTCACAAGTCACTGTGCTGTGTAATGTACATAAAGTTCTAGTAGTGTCACAAGTCACTGTGCTGTGTAATGTACATAAAGTTCTAGTAGTGCCACAAGTCACTGTGCTGTGTAATGTACATAAAGTTCTAGTAGTGTCACAAGTCACTGTGCTGTGTAATGTACATACAGTTCTAGTAGTGTCACAAGTCACTGTGCTGTGTAATGTACATAAAGTTCTAGTAGTGCCACAAGTCACTGTGCTGTGTAATGTACATAAAGTTCTAGTAGTGTCACAAGTCACTGTGCTGTGTAATGTACATAAAGTTCTAGTAGTGTCACAAGTCACTGTGCTGTGTAATGTACATAAAGTTCTAGTAGTGCCACAAGTCACTGTGCTGTGTAATGTACATAAAGTTCTAGTAGTGTCACAAGTCACTGTGCTGTGTAATGTACATAAAGTTCTAGTAGTGTCACAAGTCACTGTGCTGTGTAATGTACATAAAGTTCTAGTAGTGCCACAAGTCACTGTGCTGTGTAATGTACATAAAGTTCTAGTGTCACAAGTCACTGTGCTATGTAATGTACATAAAGTTCTAGTAGTGTCACAAGTCACTGTGCTGTGTAATGTACATAAAGTTCTAGTAGTGTCACAAGTCACTGTGCTGTGTAATGTACACAAAGTTCTAGTAGTGTCACAAGTCACTGTGCTGTGTGATGTACATAAAGTTCTAGTAGTGTCACAAGTCACTGTGCTGTGTAATGTACACAAAGTTCTAGTAGTGTCACAAGTCACTGTGCTGTGTGATGTACACAAAGTTCTAGTGTCACAAGTCACTGTGCTGTGTAATGTACATAAAGTTCTAGTAGTGTCACAAGTCACAGTGCTGTGTAATGTACATAAAGTTCTAGTAGTGTCACAAGTCACTGTGCTGTGTAATGTACACAAAGTTCTAGAGTCACAAGTCACTGTGTTGTGTAATGTACATAAAGTTCTAGTAGTGTCACAAGTCACTGTGTTGTGTAATGTACATAAAGTTCTAGTAGTGTCACAAGTCACTGTGCTGTGTAATGTACATAAAGTTCTAGTAGTGCCACAAGTCACTGTGCTGTGTAATGTACATAAAGTTCTAGTAGTGTCACAAGTCACTGTGCTGTGTAATGTACATAAAGTTCTAGTAGTGTCACAAGTCACTGTGCTGTGTAATGTACATAAAGTTCTAGTAGTGCCACAAGTCACTGTGCTGTGTAATGTACATAAAGTTCTAGTAGTGTCACAAGTCACTGTGCTGTGTAATGTACATAAAGTTCTAGTAGTGCCACAAGTCACTGTGCTGTGTAATGTACATAAAGTTCTAGTAGTGTCACAAGTCACTGTGCTGTGTAATGTACATAAAGTTCTAGTAGTGTCACAAGTCACTGTGCTGTGTAATGTACATAAAGTTCTAGTAGTGCCACAAGTCACTGTGCTGTGTAATGTACATAAAGTTCTAGTAGTGTCACAAGTCACTGTGCTGTGTAATGTACATAAAGTTCTAGTAGTGCCACAAGTCACTGTGCTGTGTAATGTACATAAAGTTCTAGTAGTGTCACAAGTCACTGTGCTGTGTAATGTACATAAAGTTCTAGTAGTGTCACAAGTCACTGTGCTGTGTAATGTACATAAAGTTCTAGTAGTGCCACAAGTCACTGTGCTGTGTAATGTACATAAAGTTCTAGTAGTGCCACAAGTCACTGTGCTGTGTAATGTACATAAAGTTCTAGTAGTGTCACAAGTCACTGTGCTGTGTAATGTACATAAAGTTCTAGTAGTGTCACAAGTCACTGTGCTGTGTAATGTACATAAAGTTCTAGTAGTGTCACAAGTCACTGTGCTATGTAATGTACATAAAGTTCTAGTAGTGTCACAAGTCACTGTGCTGTGTAATGTACATAAAGTTCTAGTAGTGTCACAAGTCACTGTGCTGTGTAATGTACATACAGTTCTAGTAGTGTCACAAGTCACTGTGCTATGTAATGTACATAAAGTTCTAGTAGTGCCACAAGTCACTGTGCTATGTAATGTACATAACGTTCTAGTAGTGTCACAAGTCACTGTGCTGTGTAATGTACATAAAGTTCTAGTGTCACAAGTCACTGTGCTGTGTAATGTACATAAAGTTCTAGTAGTGTCACAAGTCACTGTGCTGTGTGATGTACACAAATTTCTAGTAGTGTCACAAGTCACTGTGCTGTGTAATGTACATAAAGTTCTAGTGTCACAAGTCACTGTGCTGTGCTGTGTAATGTACACAAAGTTCTAGTAGTGTCACAAGTCACTGTGCTGTGTAATGTACATAAAGTTCTAGTAGTGCCACAAGTCACTGTGCTGTGTAATGTACATAAAGTTCTAGTAGTGTCACAAGTCACTGTTCTGTGTAATGTACACAAAGTTCTAGTAGTGTCACAAGTCACTGTGCTGTGTAATGTACATAAAGTTCTAGTAGTGTCACAAGTCACTGTGCTGTGTGATGTACATAAAGTTCTAGTAGTGTCACAAGTCACTGTGCTGTGTAATGTACATAAAGTTCTAGTAGTGTCACAAGTCACTGTGCTGTGTAATGTACATAAAGTTCTAGTAGTGTCACAAGTCACTGTGCTGTGTAATGTACACAAAGTTCTAGTAGTGTCACAAGTCACTGTGCTGTGTAATGTACATAAAGTTCTAGTAGTGTCACAAGTCACTGTGCTGTGTAATGTACATAAAGTTCTAGTAGTGTCACAAGTCACTGTGCTGTGTAATGTACACAAAGTTCTAGTAGTGTCACAAGTCACTGTGCTGTGTAATGTACATAAAGTTCTAGTAGTGTCACAAGTCACTGTGCTGTGTAATGTACACAAAGTTCTAGTAGTGTCACAAGTCACTGTGCTGTGTAATGTACATAAAGTTCTAGTAGTGTCACAAGTCACTGTGCTGTGTAATGTACATAAAGTTCTAGTGTCACAAGTCACTGTGCTGTGTAATGTACATAAAGTTCTAGTGTCACAAGTCACTGTGTGGTGTAATGTACATAAAGTTCTAGGAGTGTCACAAGTCACTGTGCTGTGTAATGTACATAAAGTTCTAGTAGTGTCACAAGTCACTGTGCTGTGTAATGTACATAAAGTTCTAGTAGTGTCACAAGTCACAGTGCTGTGTAATGTACATAAAGTTCTAGTAGTGTCACAAGTCACAGTGCTGTGTAATGTACATAAAGTTCTAGTAGTGTCACAAGTCACTGTGCTGTGTAATGTACATAAAGTTCTAGTAGTGTCACAAGTCACTGTGCTGTGTAATGTACATAAAGTTCTAGTAGTGTCACAAGTCACTGTGCTGTGTAATGTACATAAAGTTCTAGTAGTGTCACAAGTCACTGTGCTGTGTAATGTACACAAAGTTCTAGTAGTGTCACAAGTCACTGTGCTGTGTAATGTACATAAAGTTCTAGTAGTGTCACAAGTCACTGTGCTGTGTAATGTACATAAAGTTCTAGTAGTGTCACAAGTCACTGTGCTGTGTAATGTACATAAAGTTCTAGTAGTGTCACAAGTCACTGTGCTGTGTAATGTACATAAAGTTCTAGTAGTGTCACAAGTCACTGTGCTGTGTAATGTACACAAAGTTCTAGTAGTGTCACAAGTCACTGTGCTGTGTAATGTACATAAAGTTCTAGTAGTGTCACAAGTCACTGTGCTGTGTAATGTACATAAAGTTCTAGTGTCACAAGTCACTGTGCTGTGTAATGTACATAAAGTTCTAGTGTCACAAGTCACCGTGTTGTGTAATGTACATAAAGTTCTAGCAGTGTCACAAGTCACTGTGCTGTGTAATGTACATAAAGTTCTAGTAGTGTCACAAGTCACTGTGCTGTGTAATGTACACAAAGTTCTAGTAGTGTCACAAGTCACTGTGCTGTGTAATGTACATAAAGTTCTAGTAGTGTCACAAGTCACTGTGCTGTGTAATGTACATAAAGATCTAGTAGTGTCACAAGTCACTGTGCTGTGTGATGTACATAAAGTTCTAGTAGTGCCACAAGTCACTGTGCTGTGTAATGTACATAAAGTTCTAGTAGTGTCACAAGTCACTGTGCTGTGTAATGTACATAAAGTTCTAGTAGTGCCACAAGTCACTGTGCTGTGTAATGTACATAAAGTTCTAGTAGTGTCACAAGTCACTGTGCTGTGTAATGTACACAAAGTTCTAGTAGTGCCACAAGTCACTGTGCTGTGTAATGTACACAAAGTTCTAGTAGTGCCACAAGTCACTGTGCTGTGTAATGTACATAAAGTTCTAGTAGTGTCACAAGTCACTGTGCTGTGTAATGTACACAAAGTTCTAGTAGTGCCACAAGTCACTGTGCTGTGTAATGTACACAAAGTTCTAGTAGTGCCACAAGTCACTGTGCTGTGTAATGTACATAAAGTTCTAGTAGTGTCACAAGTCACTGTGCTGTGTAATGTACATAAAGTTCTAGTAGTGTCACAAGTCACTGTGCTGTGTAATGTACATAAAGTTCTAGTAGTGTCACAAGTCACTGTGCTGTGTAATGTACATAAAGTTCTAGTGTCACAAGTCACTGTGCTATGTAATGTACATAAAGTTCTAGTAGTGTCACAAGTCACTGTGCTGTGTAATGTACATAAAGTTCTAGTAGTGTCACAAGTCACAGTGCTGTGTAATGTACATAAAGTTCTAGTGTCACAAGTCACTGTGCTATGTAATGTACATAAAGTTCTAGTAGTGTCACAAGTCACTGTGCTGTGTAATGTACATAAAGTTCTAGGAGTGTCACAAGTCACTGTGCTGTGTAATGTACATAAAGTTCTAGTAGTGTCACAAGTCACTGTGCTGTGTAATGTACACAAAGTTCTAGTGTCACAAGTCACTGTGCTATGTAATGTACACAAAGTTCTAGTAGTGTCACAAGTCACTGTGCTGTGTAATGTACATAAAGTTCTAGTAGTGTTACAAGTCACAGTGCTGTGTAATGTACATAAAGTTCTAGTGTCACAAGTCACTGTGCTATGTAATGTACATAAAGTTCTAGTAGTGTCACAAGTCACTGTGCTGTGTAATGTACATAAAGTTCTAGTAGTGTCACAAGTCACTGTGCTGTGTAATGTACATAAAGTTCTAGTAGTGCCACAAGTCACTGTGCTGTGTAATGTACATAAAGTTCTAGTAGTGTCACAAGTCACTGTGCTGTGTAATGTACATAAAGTTCTAGTAGTGTCACAAGTCACTGTGCTGTGTAATGTACACAAAGTTCTAGAGTCACAAGTCACTGTGCTATGTAATGTACACAAAGTTCTAGTAGTGTCACAAGTCACTGTGCTGTGTAATGTACATAAAGTTCTAGTAGTGTCACAAGTCACTGTGCTGTGTAATGTACATAAAGTTCTAGGAGTGTCACAAGTCACTGTGCTGTGTAATGTACATAAAGTTCTAGTAGTGTCACAAGTCACTGTGCTGTGTAATGTACATAAAGTTCTAGAGTCACAAGTCACTGTGCTGTGTAATGTACATAAAGTTCTAGTAGAGTCTCAAGTCACAGTGCTGTGTGATGTACATAAAGTTCTAGGAGTGTCACAAGTCACTGTGCTATGTAATGTACATAAAGTTCTAGTAGTGTCACAAGTCACTGTGCTGTGTAATGTACATAAAGTTCTAGTAGTGTCACAAGTCACAGTGCTGTGTAATGTACATAAAGTTCTAGTAGTGTCACAAGTCACAGTGCTGTGTAATGTACATAAAGTTCTAGTAGTGTCACAAGTCACTGTGCTGTGTAATGTACATAAAGTTCTAGTAGTGTCACAAGTCACAGTGCTGTGTGATGTACATAAAGTTCTAGGAGTGTCACAAGTCACTGTGCTATGTAATGTACATAAAGTTCTAGTAGTGTCACAAGTCACAGTGCTGTGTAATGTACATAAAGTTCTAGTGTCACAAGTCACTGTGCTATGTAATGTACATAAAGTTCTAGTAGTGTCACAAGTCACTGTGCTGTGTAATGTACATAAAGTTCTAGTAGTGTCACAAGTCACTGTGCTGTGTGATGTACACAAAGTTCTAGTAGTGTCACAAGTCACTGTGCTGTGTAATGTACACAAAGTTTGAGTAGTGTCACAAGTCACTGTGCTGTGTAATGTACATAAAGTTCTAGTAGTGTCACAAGTCACTGTGCTGTGTAATGTACATAAAGTTCTAGTAGTGTCACAAGTCACAGTGCTGTGTGATGTACATAAAGTTCTAGGAGTGTCACAAGTCACTGTGCTGTGTAATGTACATAAAGTTCTAGTAGTGTCACAAGTCACAGTGCTGTGTAATGTACATAAAGTTCTAGTGTCACAAGTCACTGTGCTATGTAATGTACATAAAGTTCTAGTAGTGTCACAAGTCACTGTGCTGTGTAATGTACATAAAGTTCTAGTAGTGTCACAAGTCACTGTGCTGTGTAATGTACATAAAGTTCTAGTAGTGTCACAAGTCACTGTGCTGTGTAATGTACACAAAGTTCTAGTAGTGTCACAAGTCACTGTGCTGTGTAATGTACATAAAGTTCTAGTGTCACAAGTCACTGTGCTGTGTAATGTACACAAAGTTCTAGTGTCACAAGTCACTGTGTTGTGTAATGTACATAAAGTTCTAGTAGTGTCACAAGTCACTGTGCTGTGTAATGTACATAAAGTTCTAGTAGTGTCACAAGTCACTGTGCTGTGTAATGTACATAAAGTTCTAGTAGTGTCACAAGTCACTGTGCTGTGTAATGTACATAAAGTTCTAGTGTCACAAGTCACTGTGCTGTGTAATGTACACAAAGTTCTAGTGTCACAAGTCACTGTGTTGTGTAATGTACATAAAGTTCTAGTAGTGTCACAAGTCACTGTGCTGTGTAATGTACATAAAGTTCTAGTGTCACAAGTCACTGTGCTGTGTAATGTACACAAAGTTCTAGTGTCACAAGTCACTGTGTTGTGTAATGTACATAAAGTTCTAGTAGTGTCACAAGTCACTGTGCTGTGTAATGTACATAAAGTTCTAGTAGTGTCACAAGTCACTGTGCTGTGTAATGTACATAAAGTTCTAGTGTCACAAGTCACTGTGCTGTGTAATGTACACAAAGTTCTAGTGTCACAAGTCACTGTGTTGTGTAATGTACATAAAGTTCTAGTAGTGTCACAAATCACTGTGCTGTGTAATGTACATAAAGTTCTAGTGTCACAAGTCACTGTGCTGTGTAATGTACACAAAGTTCTAGTGTCACAAGTCACTGTGTTGTGTAATGTACATAAAGTTCTAGTAGTGTCACAAGTCACTGTGCTGTGTAATGTACATAAAGTTCTAGTAGTGTCACAAGTCACTGTGCTGTGTAATGTACATAAAGTTCTAGTAGTGTCACAAGTCACTGTGCTGTGTAATGTACATAAAGTTCTAGTAGTGTTACAAGTCACTGTGCTGTGTAATGTACACAAAGTTCTAGTAGTGTCACAAGTCACAGTGTTGTGTAATGTACATAAAGTTCTAGTAGTGTCACAAGTCACTGTGCTGTGTAATGTACACAAAGTTCTAGTAGTGTCACAAGTCACTGTGCTGTGTAATGTACATAAAGTTCTAGTGTCACAAGTCACTGTGCTGTGTAATGTACACAAAGTTCTAGTAGTGTCACAAGTCACAGTGTTGTGTAATGTACATAAAGTTCTAGTAGTGTCACAAGTCACTGTGCTGTGTAATGTACACAAAGTTCTAGTAGTGTCACAAGTCACTGTGCTGTGTAATGTACATAAAGTTCTAGTGTCACAAGTCACTGTGCTGTGTAATGTACACAAAGTTCTAGTAGTGTCACAAGTCACTGTGTTGTGTAATGTACATAAAGTTCTAGTGTCACAAGTCACTGTGCTGTGTAATGTACACAAAGTTCTAGTAGTGTCACAAGTCACTGTGCTGTGTAATGTACATAAAGTTCTAGTAGTGCCACAAGTCACTGTGCTGTGTAATGTACACAAAGTTCTAGTGTCACAAGTCACTGTGCTATGTAATGTACATAAAGTTCTAGGAGTGTTACAAGTCACTGTGCTGTGTAATGTACATAAAGTTCTAGTAGTGTCACAAGTCACTGTGCTGTGTAATGTACATAAAGTTCTAGTAGTGTCACAAGTCACTGTGCTATGTAATGTACATAAAGTTCTAGGAGTGTTACAAGTCACTGTTCTGTGTAATGTACACAAAGTTCTAGTAGTGTCACAAGTCACTGTGCTGTGTAATGTACATAAAGTTCTAGGAGTGTCACAAGTCACTGTGCTGTGTAATGTACATAAAGTTCTAGTAGTGTCACAAGTCACTGTGCTGTGTAATGTACATAAAGTTCTAGTAGTGTCACAAGTCACTGTGCTGTGTAATGTACATAAAGTTCTAGTAGTGTCACAAGTCACTGTGCTGTGTAATGTACACAAAGTTCTAGAGTCACAAGTCACTGTGCTGTGTAATGTACATAAAGTTCTAGGAGTGTCACAAGTCACTGTGCTGTGTAATGTACATAAAGTTCTAGTAGTGTCACAAGTCACTGTGCTGTGTAATGTACATAAAGTTCTAGTAGTGTCACAAGTCACTGTGCTGTGTAATGTACATAAAGTTCTAGTAGTGTCACAAGTCACTGTGCTGTGTAATGTACATAAAGTTCTAGTAGTGTCACAAGTCACTGTGCTGTGTAATGTACATAAAGTTCTAGTAGTGTCACAAGTCACTGTGCTGTGTAATGTACACAAAGTTCTAGTAGTGTCACAAGTCACAGTGCTGTGTGATGTACATAAAGTTCTAGGAGTGTCACAAGTCACTGTGCTATGTAATGTACACAAAGTTCTAGAGTCACAAGTCACTGTGCTGTGTAATGTACATAAAGTTCTAGTAGTGTCACAAGTCACTGTGCTGTGTAATGTACATAAAGTTCTAGTAGTGTCACAAGTCACTGTGTTGTGTAATGTACATAAAGTTCTAGTAGTGTCACAAGTCACTGTGCTGTGTAATGTACATAAAGTTCTAGTAGTGTCACAAGTCACTGTGCTGTGTAATGTACATAAAGTTCTAGTAGTGTCACAAGTCACTGTGCTGTGTAATGTACACAAAGTTCTAGAGTCACAAGTCACTGTGCTGTGTAATGTACATAAAGTTCTAGTAGTGTCACAAGTCACTGTGCTGTGTAATGTACATAAAGTTCTAGTAGTGTCACAAGTCACTGTGCTGTGTAATGTACACAAAGTTCTAGAGTCACAAGTCACTGTGCTGTGTAATGTACATAAAGTTCTAGTAGTGTCACAAGTCACTGTGCTGTGTAATGTACATATAGTTCTAGTAGTGTCACAAGTCACTGTGCTGTGTAATGTACATAAAGTTCTAGTAGTGTCACAAGTCACTGTGCTGTGTAATGTACATAAAGTTCTAGGAGTGTCACAAGTCACTGTGCTGTGTAATGTACATAAAGTTCTAGTAGTGTCACAAGTCACTGTGCTGTGTAATGTACATAAAGTTCTAGTAGTGTCACAAGTCACTGTGCTGTATAATGTACATAAAGTTCTAGTAGTGTCACAAGTCACTGTGCTGTGTAATGTACATAAAGTTCTAGTAGTGTCACAAGTCACTGTGCTGTGTAATGTACATAAAGTTCTAGTAGTGTCACAAGTCACTGTGCTGTGTAATGTACATAAAGTTCTAGTAGTGTCACAAGTCACTGTGCTGTGTAATGTACATACAGTTCTAGGAGTGTCACAAGTCACTGTGCTGTGTAATGTACATAAAGTTCTAGTAGTGTCACAAGTCACTGTGCTGTGTAATGTACATAAAGTTCTAGTAGTGTCACAAGTCACTGTGCTGTGTAATGTACATAAAGTTCTAGGAGTGTCACAAGTCACTGTGCTGTGTAATGTACATAAAGTTCTAGTAGTGTCACAAGTCACTGTGCTGTGTAATGTACATAAAGCTCTAGTAGTGTCACAAGTCACTGTGCTGTGTAATGTACATAAAGTTCTAGTAGTGTCACAAGTCACTGTGCTGTGTAATGTACATAAAGTTCTAGTAGTGTCACAAGTCACTGTGCTGTGTAATGTACATAAAGTTCTAGTAGTGTCACAAGTCACTGTGCTGTGTAATGTACATAAAGTTCTAGTAGTGCCACAAGTCACTGTGCTGTGTAATGTACATAAAGTTCTAGTAGTGTCACAAGTCACTGTGCTGTGTAATGTACATAAAGTTCTAGTAGTGTCACAAGTCACTGTGCTGTGTAATGTACATAAAGTTCTAGTAGTGCCACAAGTCACTGTGCTGTGTAATGTACATAAAGTTCTAGTAGTGTCACAAGTCACTGTGCTGTGTAATGTACATAAAGTTCTAGTAGTGTCACAAGTCACTGTGCTGTGTAATGTACATAAAGTTCTAGTAGTGTCACAAGTCACTGTGCTGTGTAATGTACACAAAGTTCTAGTAGTGTCACAAGTCACAGTGCTGTGTGATGTACATAAAGTTCTAGGAGTGTCACAAGTCACTGTGCTATGTAATGTACACAAAGTTCTAGAGTCACAAGTCACTGTGCTGTGTAATGTACATAAAGTTCTAGTAGTGTCACAAGTCACTGTGTTGTGTAATGTACACAAAGTTCTAGTAGTGTCACAAGTCACTGTTCTGTGTAATGTACACAAAGTTCTAGTAGTGTCACAAGTCACTGTGCTATGTAATGTACATAAAGTTCTAGTAGTGTCACAAGTCACTGTGCTGTGTAATGTACACAAAGTTCTAGAGTCACAAGTCACTGTGCTGTGTAATGTACATAAAGTTCTAGTAGTGTCACAAGTCACTGTGCTGTGTAATGTACATATAGTTCTAGTAGTGTCACAAGTCACTGTGCTGTGTAATGTACATAAAGTTCTAGTAGTGTCACAAGTCACAGTGCTGTGTAATGTACATAAAGTTCTAGTAGTGTCACAAGTCACTG
Source organism: Saccoglossus kowalevskii (assembly GCF_978046115.1). Taxonomy (NCBI): domain Eukaryota; kingdom Metazoa; phylum Hemichordata; class Enteropneusta; family Harrimaniidae; genus Saccoglossus; species Saccoglossus kowalevskii. The sequence continues at coordinate 31,061,994 of NC_140661.1, read as the reverse complement.
TGCTGTGTAATGTACATAAAGTTCTAGTAGTGTCACAAGTCACTGTGCTGTGTAATGTACATAAAGTTCTAGTAGTGTCACAAGTCACTGTGCTGTGTAATGTACATATAGTTCTAGTAGTGTCACAAGTCACTGTGCTGTGTAATGTACATAAAGTTCTAGTAGTGTCACAAGTCACAGTGCTGTGTAATGTACATAAAGTTCTAGTAGTGTCACAAGTCACTGTGCTGTGTAATGTACACAAAGTTCTAGTGTCACAAGTCACTGTGCTATGTAATGTACACAAAGTTCTAGTAGTGTCACAAGTCACTGTGCTGTGTAATGTACACAAAGTTCTAGTGTCACAAGTCACTGTGCTATGTAATGTACACAAAGTTCTAGTAGTGTCACAAGTCACTGTGCTGTGTAATGTACATAAAGTTCTAGTAGTGTCACAAGTCACAGTGCTGTGTAATGTACATAAAGTTCTAGTGTCACAAGTCACTGTGCTATGTAATGTACATAAAGTTCTAGTAGTGTCACAAGTCACTGTGCTGTGTAATGTACATAAAGTACATTATTTTTACTTTTTGTTCATGTTTTTACTGTACAGGAAATTGTAATTTGGTAAAGGTCACAGAAATAGTGCAGCTGATTTAATTAAGTCTGTGACCCAGTTTTGAATACCAGTAATCTGTGTAAGTGTAGGCATATACTATGTTCATATGGTAAAAAACAATGTACCATAATCCAAGTGTTTTCTATCAACTTTGAAAATGACAGTAGGAATTATTATTCACTTCAAACCGGTCCTACACTTAGGTATACTTACGAGTTTAACTTTTTTACGATGTGCTATATACAGATATATAGGTTTGACTGCCAGCATCCAAGGCACACATATTATAACAATCACTACCAATATCATCTGCACTTGCTCCTATAAGTACATGCCACAAAATTAGTTTGATAAAATCTTTATAGTGTATGTGTTCATACTGTTATGTCCTCTATACCAGTATATCTAACTATACCAATGTATCATTCATACCGATGTATTTTGGCTATACCATAGTACAATGGTTATCACTGTGGACTGGCAACCACATGGTTGTGAGGGTGAGTCTTGGCTATACCATAGTACAATGGTTATCACTGTGGACTGGCAACCACATGGTTGTGAGTTTGAGTCTTGGCTATACCATAGTACAACGGTTATCACTGTGGACTGGCAACCACATGGTTGTAAGTTTGAGTCTTGGCAATACCATAGTACAATGGTTATCACTGTGGACTGGCAACCACAGGGTTGTGAGTTTGAGTCTTGGCTATACCGTAGTACAATGGTTATCACTGTGGACTGGCAACCACAGGGTTGTGAGTTTGAGTCTTGGCTATACCATAGTACAATGGTTATCACTGTGGACTGGCAACCACATGGTTGTGAGTTTGGGTCTTGGCTATACCATAGTACAATGGTTATCACTGTGGACTGGCAACCACATGGTTGTGAGTTTGAGTCTTGGCTATACCATAGTACAATGGTTATCACTGTGGACTGGCAACCACAGGGTTGTGAGTGTCACACACAACGTAATACTACCGTAATTGGTATAGTACTGGTGTGATGGTTCAAATACCAAAATGGCAACAGTAACATAAAGACTTCCCTGGCGGCGATGATAACATACGGACACGGAGCCAACAGATGAGGTTTCAACTGGTACTGGTATAATTATACTCTGCAGACATCAAGTACAATAACGCGGTAAAACTCCACTACTCCAATAACTAGATACTTAAACTCCAATACAATTCAACGAGATCTCTGATCTGATCTCAGTGCTGAACAACTCCCCTATATATACCCACACTGTCTATAAATAGACCATTACATTAACATACATAATTTAAACATATCTTACAATCAAAAGATAAAGATACTATTATAGCCCTCTATGTGTACTTGAGTAACAGTAAATGAACAAACAAAAGAATACACTCAGTCACACTTATTTAACTTTTTATTTACTCAACTTTCGCCTACTTACTTTTTTTAGTTATACATTATTAACTTTATTACATTTTAAACACCAAATTAGAAATGTAAAATTTTCTACACGGTTGTAATAAAGCTGTTATCTATCTTATCTATCTATCTATCTATCTATCTAATGAGTCTGGAACTTACTACCAATTTCTAGAATGTTCCATTATCTTCTATTGCCTCCTACAGTGTTCTATTACCTATTCAACCATTTTCTAAAAAAAATCTAGAATATTCCACCCAGACACAGTACGGTTCTAGAACATTCTCAGTGACACGGAAGTGGTAAATAAGTCGTATGCGACAGTGAGTTTGAGTCTTGGCTATACCATAGTACAATGGTTATCACTGTGGACTGGCAACCACAGGGTTGTGAGTTTGAGTCTTGGCTATACCATAGTACAATGGTTATCACTGTGGACTGGCAACCACAGGGTTGTGAGTTTGGGTCTTGGCTATACCATAGTACAATGGTTATCACTGTGGACTGGCAATCACATGGTTGTGAGTTTGAGTCTTGGCTATACCATAGTACAATGGTTATCACTGTGGACTGGCAACTACAGGGTTGTGAGTTTCAGTATACTGACTAAACCATAGTACAATGATTATCACTGTGAACTGGCAATCACATGGTTGTGAGTTTGGGTCTTGGCTATACCATAGTACAATGGTTACCACTGTGGACTGGCAACCACAGTGTTGTGAGTTTGAGTCTTGGCTATACCGTAGTACAATGGTTATCACTGTGGACTGGCAACCACAGGGTTGTGAGTTTGGGTCTTGGCTATACCATAGTACAATGGTTATCACTGTGGACTGGCAACCACATGGTTGTGAGTTTGGGTCTTGGCTATACCATAGTACAATGGTTATCACTGTGGACTGGGAACTACAGGGTTGTGAGTTTCAGTACTGACTAAACCATAGTACAATGGTTATCACTGTGAACTGGCAATCACATGGTTGTGAGTTTGGGTCTTGGCTATACCATAGTACAATGGTTATCACTGTGGACTGGCAATCACATGGTTGTGAGTTTGAGTCTTGGCTATACCATAGTACAATGGTTATCACTGTGGACTGGCAACCACAGGGTTGTGAGTTTGAGTCTTGGCTATACCATAGTACAATGGTTATCACTGTGGACTGGCAACCACAGGGTTGTGAGTTTGAGTCTTGGCTATACCATAGTACAATGGTTATCACTGTGGACTGGCAACCACATGGTTGTGAGTTTGGGTCTTGGCTATACCATAGTACAATGGTTATCACTGTGGACTGGCAATCACATGGTTGTGAGTTTGAGTCTTGGCTATACCATAGTACAATGGTTATCACTGTGGACTGGGAACTACAGGGTTGTGAGTTTCAGTACTGACTAAACCATAGTACAATGGTTATCACTGTGAACTGGCAATCACATGGTTGTGAGTTTGGGTCTTGGCTATACCATAGTACAATGGTTATCACTGTGGACTGGCAATCACATGGTTGTGAGTTTGAGTCTTGGCTATACCGTAGTACAATGGTTATCACTGTGGACTGGCAACCACAGGGTTGTGAGTTTGAGTCTTGGCTATACCATAGTACAATGGTTATCACTGTGGACTGGCAACCACAGGGTTGTGAGTTTGAGTCTTGGCTATACCATAGTACAATGGTTATCACTGTGGACTGGCAACCACATGGTTGTGAGTTTGGGTCTTGGCTATACCATAGTACAATGGTTATCACTGTGGACTGGCAATCACATGGTTGTGAGTTTGAGTCTTGGCTATACCATAGTACAATGGTTATCACTGTGGACTGGGAACTACAGGGTTGTGAGTTTCAGTACTGACTAAACCATAGTACAATGGTTATCACTGTGAACTGGCAATCACATGGTTGTGAGTTTGGGTCTTGGCTATACCATAGTACAATGGTTATCACTGTGGACTGGCAATCACATGGTTGTGAGTTTGAGTCTTGGCTATACCGTAGTACAATGGTTATCACTGTGGACTGGCAACCACAGGGTTGTGAGTTTGAGTCTTGGCTATACCATAGTACAATGGTTATCACTGTGGACTGGCAATCACATGGTTGTGAGTTTGAGTCTTGGCTATACCATAGTGTATCATTGGGCTATGTACATAAGCATAAGATGAATATCAGGTGCTGAATAAACTATGCATTATTATTAATATATTGTAGTTGTCTTGGTAAGCTCCCATGCCTGGGCAAACACCCACCTCCCAATTTTGATACAATAAAGAAATTGAGGTCATGTCCAGGCATACGCCCAGGTGGTCTTTTTTTTACACTTGTAATAAAAAAAAATAAAAATAATATATTTTTTGTTCGTTGTATTAACAACGTTGTGATTCTGATAAAAATTCTTGAAAAATAAATGTCAATTGTGTAAAACGATGGAACGCGAATTATTACAGTATTGAGAGCTGCACTCGTATGGCTTTAGCGTCATGAACAATGTTGCAATGTTGTAGCAACTCGTACCTGGGAGAGTGGTTGAAATCATGTTGTTTTGGCTTTCTAAAATATTTGGTAGCAGCTTGCAAATCCATAACTGGGGCCAGCAATTTTGCAATGTCACACCGATGACTTGAACTCTATGATGAAACAGTAGTAGTATAGTGATGTCATTCTAAGCCAATAGTAAAGCAGATGCTAAAAGGTCAAAGATGATAGAACAGAGTCGTTTGCATGCGACCCCATTTTTCTTGTCTCTTTATTGTAATTAGAAATGCCAAGCTGACAGACAGCCAAATCAGTGAATTAAAAGTGCTAAAACCAAATTCATTCAACAAATTCATCAACAAACTTCAGGACAAAGCTATAGGGATTTTGTTGGATGGCGACAGTGTGTAAGTGACTTAGACTTGGCCTTTGACGAAGATGGCAATGAACGTGCAAATAGAGATCTGAGAAGTTTTTTCAAACAACTATGAAGTTTCGTAACTTTTATTGAGTAAATTCGTAAATTATCATATACCTCGTATTGCCCGGCCTCGTAACGCTATGGGAATCCTGATGCAGTGAGCCGTGTAATAATTTTCCATATCATCCCCCGACCCTGTTTACCATATTTGGTAAACGCGTCTGTTTCCTGGAACTACTTTGTGTTTACAAACAACGCGCGTAATTTGAGTCTGCGCTTCGATAATGGCTGACGATATTATTCAGTGGATGGGAAATATACCGAAAAGACCAGTTGGACTGATGGACTCATTATTACCCTGACAAAAGCCGGCATTCCACCACAATCAATCATAAAGATAAATGGTCACAAAAACGTGTCAAGTTTACAGTTTACAGCACTACGATACTCAGTCAGTTGGCATCGGTTTCGCTGGATACACCCAAAAATACCGATGCCAGCTGACTGCGATGATACTGCCTCCACGGAAGATCATCGGCGCATTTCTTAGTTGAGATACGCCAGAATCTAGAACTGTAAACCAAACTGCTTCTTGTCAAGCAATTATTTCTCGTTCACCGACTACAGTTTTTAACAACTGTGAAATCAACGTGTCTCTACCTGCGGCTACAACACCAGCTCCAAGAAATCGTCCGTTGTCGGACGGTCAGTAAATGACCAACTTAGCTGGACTGTGTAGTTTTCATTCTTGAGAAAGAAACTTTATAATGAGTTCATTTTATTTACGTTAAAATATTGTTATAAATTTACGTTCATTTGCTGTTTCATTAAAACGTAATTTGTAGATATATTCGTTTATTTGGTGACATTGTGTGAGAGTTGTTGACGCGTTTGCATCGTACGGCTTACGCGCCCTCGCAATCTCGGGCGCTTCCGTCGCACAACCTCGGGCCGCAAAAGCCATATCCAGTCCATAAAGAATATTATCATTGTTCTTGACTGTATGACTGTGGAATCGGTATTTGTCAAAACTGGAAATAATTTTACGCTTTTCCATGCTCAGGACCCTTTGCGCTTACCTGGACAACTATGGTAAAATGATAAAGGAAGCTAGTTGAAGTTGTTGAACCAATGATCTAGCTTTACAAATCATGAGTACAAATTCTAGCATAGACTGAATGGGGAGGCCAACATTACAGATCCATATGCTAATGAATGCTATTTTGGGTAGGGTGCAGTGGTGGTTGAGAGATATCGATTGACGCTCTTGAAAATGACTATCATGAACTCAAATTTATGGCCAATGCAATGTCCAAGAATTTCAATTGATAATTCTCTATTGATTCAGTGTAAGGTAATGATTTAAAAGAGTAAAATGTATGGTTACCACTTGTGCAAAAATACAGATCAGCAAAAACAACTGTTACAGTAATTAACTGACACTACTGATAAAAAACAGGCAGCCTTTTGGCATAGATAGTTCTGCTGTAAGTTAGCTGTTAGATAAGTCCACTCCAGATATTATATCAAACCAGAGGTACATTACTTTGGGTTTGCAATGCACATAGTACTGTATGGTAACATCATGCCAAGATCCCATTCAAGTCTCATCTCGTAGATAGCGAGACTAAGGCTACATAAATATGTATTACCACATTCATAGTGAAAAAATGTAATACATTGAAAATGTACAGAAAATATAGTTATCGTAATTCGTCATACCGTGAGCAGCTATTTTGATTCACCTGGACATCCCAGTATCTTAGTTACCTCGGGCATTCACATTTTTCTGAGTTGCAATGCTTATGCGAGAGCGAGATTGAAACAGGATCTTGGTATCATGTCACCGTAGTTGCAAACCTCAAGTAATGTACACGTACCTCTGATCAAACTTAGAGAATATTCATCAAAATTATAAAATAAAGATATCTTCACAGAATGAATAAATCTGAGAGTCCACCTGTTCAAATATCAAAGCAATGAGACTTTGGGTTTACGACAAGAAGTCAAAAATTTTACTTTTTAGCAAAAACAATAAAAATATTCATTATAATTATTGAAGATAATTGAAGATATCATCAAAAAATGAACAAATCAAAAAAAAATCCAACCAAGGTACATTCAATATCAAAGCAATTGGACTTGCAGTTTTCAAAAATATCAAAACTAGAGAATTAAAGATGTCATCATGAATTGTACAAATCTAAGACAAAGTAGGAAAACGTCAAATGTTGATGGAGACCAAGGTCAATCAGTATTATGATTACTGGTAGCTCCCCTTGATGAAGTTGATAGTGGAGCTAAAAAAGGACTCCAGGGTATTACATAATGATGGATTGAATTGCATATAATTCATTAAAATTGAAGGCAGTACTCACCTGCCCTGGGTAAAGCAGTAATCCAGGAGGCTTTAGGAGAAACATATTAATGATAGTAATGAGGAGACTAGGTGCTTGGGATGACGATTCAGCATCAAAAATGAACCATTTCATGAAAATCATAATGACAAGGTATCCAAACATACACATCAGAAATAGCACTTGTGGAATAAATTCGCATATTATGTTCAACGGTCTGTGGAAATAACTGCAAAAACAAATTAATTAAAGTTAAACTGTAAATAGCTTCCATGTGATCAGAGCAAGTATTATAAAAGTATAGGTTTTGCATAATAAGTGAATGTAATATCATGTAGGTTGATCAATACTTTTACCAAATATCAATAAAATTGATCAAGATGTCCGAGAATCTATGACATGGAAACACTAGATTTTGTTTGATATGAGCATTTTGAAAAACATATGAGGACACTATACTTGTAAACAAAGAGCACTGTGAAAGTTAATTGTAATAGAGACAAAATCTAAAAGATCACTTTAAAAAGAACAAAAAATATTAAACATGTGAGGGCGCTATCACTGTAAAAACAGCTGCTTGTATAGAGATAATGCAAAATTTATTCATTTCAAGTTAATTTTTACAGAGACTTGGGCTACATCTAGTATTTTGTGATATTTGTGACACCACCTGTTTGATTTTAATTGTTTGATTTTTATTGCAGCAGTTGAATGTTTTCTCAAGAGCATTGTTGGGGATATTGGCAGCTAAGTGTCAACCTTCAGTACACTCTCGATCTGCATATAGTGGTAAAATATAGATTTTCATTATATAATGAATAAAGTGACTCTTAAATATCTCACAGGTTCTCTTATTACAATCAATTTGCAAATAGGAATGATTTTCTCATATTTTGGCCAGAAAACTGGCCATCCCAGGTCTAACGAGCACCTGTGATTCCACCGGCTTCGCTCAGATTTTACCAAACCTAACTACATTTGTGCCTGGTATTTTTATTAACTCAAATACATCAGTGTTCTTTCCAGACTCCATACCAAGCATCATGGCTAATATGCATAACAACACATCTAATTTGCATAATTTATTTGCAAAATAATTAGTTTGAGATATAGTAACTACAATAAATAAGAGATATTTTCATAGCTCATATATTTTATATCATTTTTATATCACTTCATTGTATTTTATGTGTGCATCAAGTCAAATAAAGTTTGAAATAGAACAGCAAAAAATATATTGTTATCCATGGAGGTAACTGGTTATCATTATTTTGTGTATAACAAGTACAGTCAGTGTTAGTGCCCATGTCAATGTCAGTTTATATGACATGGAGAAAAACATTTTTTGGTTAAATTTGTAAAGTCTGCCAGATTGCGGGTTATCAAAATATGACTTAGAAATTAATAAATCTATAATGACATATTTGTCTACAACGGCAGCTCAAGTCAGCGATTTTTCAGTGATCTATCTATACCTTATGCTACGATTACCACAGATATTCACTACTGCTGTTGCGATCATTGGTCCCTGACATTTTGGTTTAAAAATATACAAATTTATAATGTTTTGTTAATTAAAATGATCACATCAAAATCGCAAACGACATGTTGTTTTTGAACATCACGTAAAAACATGCACTTTGTGCGGCCATCATTGTTACCTCGATCAGAATCCCCCTTGTAACCTCAGTCGCGATGTCATAACAAGCGTTGCGTCGCTTCAGTGGCGTTCCTCAGTAATAAGGTATTTCTGGAGGTCAGGGTTCGTGTTTTTTTTTTGTTTTTTTCGGCCGTCTCGTCTGCAGTTGAATAATTTTTGTTTTGATTTATTTACATTTTTGTTCCCAATGCGACTTAATTTCACTTGTTTTTTTGAATTCTTGGTAATTAGTGTCACCGGCAATGGAGTAGTAAAAACCGCTATTAATCGCAGTGCAGCAAATCAGGATAGATTTTCCCGACACAATGGGCAAATTATTACTTTGCAGGCCCCGCTCCCTCAAAAGACTTCTTGTAGACTTCCGTTTTATCACTGTTTTTGTATGGCTAACAAAGGCAAGATTATCTTTCGATCAATACATGTTATTGTTTTAAAGGGGCTGACATTTGTAAACAATACAACAACTTAAGCATCACGGACAGGATTCCAAGAATCGTGGGCGAATTAAAAGCTATTTGTCTAAGCGACACGCACCCGCAGTGCTTGAAAGGCCTGAGGAGAACACTGTGTTTTAAGTCACTGTATCTGCTTAAATAACATCCATCATGACATATTAAATCATTATATACTAAAACTCACTACCTTCTAATGAAATATTACCAGTATTTTTGCGACAGAATATGTTATCACAATATGCAAATTAGACTACTCACCCAAGTCAAATATTTGTTCAGAAATTTCAAAGACCACCTAGTTATAAATTAATTAATGATGCAATAATAAATTAGCTAATTAATATGCATGGAATTGCACAAAAATCTATTAAGCACATCTACTCATCATATATTAGCTGTGTGCCAAATTTCATTTGAATTCTAGATCTTGAGTTATCAGTGGAACAAATTTTAGTCACAGTCACAGACACCGGTAACACATAACTTTCGTTTCATGGGACTTAAAAATTCAGCATTATAGTTTCTATACAGCTCTTAATCATGTGACCCAATGTACAACTGCAGCTACTGAGCACTTGATAATTTGACTTACGTATGATTGAGAAGACTTAAACACACACCAAACATCATGTGCATGACACCGAATATGACTGATAATTTCATCTTGAAAGAGTTGGTATATGTCAGTTCATTTGATGCCTGTCTCCAGATCTAGGGAAGAAAAGAACATAATTTTGAAATATCATATAATCATTCATTATTTAAAATACACAAAGGGCTGAATAGGCCATAGTGAAATGTACTGAAAAGGCCATAGTGAAATGTACAGAATATGCCATAGTGAAATGTATTGAATATGCCATAGTGAAATGTACTGAATAAGCCATAATGGAATGTACTGAATAGGCCATAATGGAATGTACTGAATAGGCCATAATGGAATGTACTGAATAGGCCATAGTGAAATGAACTGAATAGGTCACAGTGAAATGTACTGAATAGGCCACAATGAATGTACTGAATAGGCCACAGTGAAATGTACTGAAAAGGCCACAGTGAAATGTACTGAATAGGCCATAGTGAAATGTACAGAATAGGCCATAGTGAAATGTACTGAATAGGCCATAGTGGAATGTACTGAATAGGCCATAGTGGAATGTACTGAATAGGCCAGAGTGAAATGTACTGAATAGGCCATAGTGGAATGTACTGAATAGGCCACAGTGAAATGTACTGAATATATAGGCCATAGTGAAATGTACTGAATAGGCCATAGTGAAATGTACTGAATAGGCCATAATGGAATGTACTGAATAGGCCATAGTGAAATGAACTGAAAAGGCCATAGTGAAATGTACTGAATAGGCCACAGTGAAATGTACTGAATAGGCCACAGTGAAATGTACTGAATAGGCCACAGTGAAATGTACTGAATAGGCCACAGTGAAATGTACTGAATAGGCCATAGTGAAATGTATAGAATAGGCCACAGTGAAATGTACTGAAGAGGCCACAGTGAAATGTACGGAATAGGCCACAGTGAAATGTACTGAATAGGCCATAGTGAAATGTATATAATAGGCCATAGTGGAATGTACTGAATAGGCCACAGTGAAATGTACTGAAAAGGCCATAGTGAAATGTACTGAATAGGCCACAGTGAAATGTACTGAATAGGCCATAGTGAAATGTACTGAATAGGCCATAGTGGAATGTACTGAATAGGCCATAGTGAAATGTACTGAATAGGCCATAGTGAAATGTACTGAATAGGCCATAGTGAAATGTACAGAATAGGCCATAGTGAAATGTACTGAATAGGCCAGAGTGAAATGTACTGAATAGGCCATAGTGAAATGTACTGAATAGGCCATAGTGAAATGTACTGAATAGGCCATAGTGAAATGTACTGAATAGGCCATAGTGAAATGTACTGAATAGGCCATAGTGAAATGTACTGAATAGGCCATAGTGGAATGTACTGAATAGGCCATAGTGAAATGTACTGAATAGGCCATAGTGAAATGTACTGAATAGGCCATAGTGAAATGTACAGAATAGGCCATAGTGAAATGTACTGAATAGGCCAGAGTGAAATGTACTGAATATATAGGCCATAGTGAAATGTACTGAACAGGCCATAGTGAAATGTACAGAATAGGCCACAGTGAAATGTACTGAATAGGCCACAGTGAAATGTACTGAATAGGCCATAGTGAAATGTACTGAATAGGCCATAGTGAAATGTACTGAATAGGCCATAGTGAAATGTACAGAATATGCCATAGTGAAATGTACTGAATAGGCCATAGTGAAATGTACTGAATAAGCCATAGTGAAATGTACTGAAAAGGCCACAGTGAAATGTACTGAATAGGCCATAGTGAAATGTACTGAAGAGGCCATAGTGAAATGTACTGAATAGGCCATAATGGAATGTACTGAATAGGCCACAGTGAAATGTACTGAATAGGCCATAATGGAAGGTACTGAATAGGCCATAGTGAAATGTACTGAAAAGGCCATAGTGAAATGTACTGAAAAGGCCACAATGAAATGTACTGAATAGGCCATAGTGAAATGTACTGAAAAGGCCACAATGAAATGTACTGAATATGCCATAGTGAAATGTACTGAAAAGGCCACAGTGAAATGTATTGAATAGGCCATAGTGAAATGTACTGAATAGGCCACAGTGAAATGTATTGAAAAGGCCATAGTGAAATGAACTGAATAGGCCATAGTGAAATGTACTGAATAGGCCATAGTGAAATGTACTGAAAAGGCCATAGTGAAATGTACTGAAAAGGCCACAGTGAAATGTATTGAATAGGCCATAGTGAAATGAACTGAATAGGCCATAGTGAAATGTACTGAATAGGCCATAGTGAAATGTACTGAATAGGCCATAGTGAAATGTACTGAATAGGCCATAGTGAAATGTACTGAATAGGCCACAGTGAAATGTACAGAATAGGCCACAGTGAAATGTACTGAATAGGCCATAGTGAAATGTACTGAATAGGCCATAGTGAAATGTACTGAATAGGCCACAGTGAAATGTACAGAATAGGCCATAGTGAAATGTACAGAATAGGCCATAGTGAAATGTACTGAATAGGCCATAGTGAAATGTACTGAATAGGCCATAGTGAAATGTACTGAAGAGGCCATAGTGAAATGTACAGAATAGGCCATAGTGAAATGTACTGAAGAGGCCATAGTGAAATGTACTGAATAGGCCATAGTGAAATGTACAGAATAGGCCATAGTGAAATGTACTGAATAGGCCATAGTGAAATGTACTGAATAGGCCATAGTGAAATGTACTGAATAGGCAACAGTGAAATGTACTGAAGAGGCCATAGTGAAATGTACAGAATAGGCCATAGTGAAATGTACTGAAGAGGCCATAGTGAAATGTACTGAATAGGCCATAGTGAAATGTACTGAATAGGCCATAGTGAAATGTACTGAATAGGCCATAGTGAAATGTACTGAATAGGCCATAGTGAAATGTACTGAAGAGGCCATAGTGAAATGTACAGAATAGGCCATAGTGAAATGTACTGAAGAGGCCATAGTGAAATGTACTGAATAGGCCATAGTGAAATGTACAGAATAGGCCATAGTGGAATGTACTGAATAGGCCATAGTGAAATGTACTGAATAGGCCACAGTGAAATGTACTGAACAGGTCACAGTAAAATGTACTGAAAAGGCCACAGTGAAATGAACTGAAAAGGCCATAGTGAAATGTACTGAATAGGCCATAGTGAAATGTACTGAATAGGCCATAGTGAAATGTACTGAATAGGCCATAGTGAAATGTACTGAATAGGCCATAGTGAAATGTACTGAAGAGGCCATAGTGAAATGTACTGAAGAGGCCATAGTGAAATGTACTGAATAGGCCATAGTGAAATGTACAGAATAGGCCATAGTGAAATGTACAGAATAGGCCATAGTGAAATGTACTGAATAGGCCATAGTGAAATGTACTGAATAGGCCATAGTGAAATGTACTGAAGAGGCCATAGTGAAATGTACTGAATAGGCCATAGTGAAATGTACAGAATAGGCCATAGTGAAATGTACTGAATAGGCCATAGTGAAATGTACTGAATAGGCCATAGTGAAATGTACTGAATAGGCAACAGTGAAATGTACTGAAGAGGCCATAGTGAAATGTACAGAATAGGCCACAGTGAAATGTACTGAATAGGCCACAGTGAAATGTACTGAATAGGCCATAGTGAAATGTACTGAATAGGCCATAGTGAAATGTACTGAATAGGCCAGAGTGAAATGTACTGAATATATAGGCCATAGTGAAATGTACTGAACAGGCCATAGTGAAATGTACAGAATAGGCCACAGTGAAATGTACTGAATAGGCCACAGTGAAATGTACTGAATAGGCCATAGTGAAATGTACTGAATAGGCCATAGTGAAATGTACTGAATAGGCCATAGTGAAATGTACAGAATATGCCATAGTGAAATGTACTGAATAGGCCATAGTGAAATGTACTGAATAAGCCATAGTGAAATGTACTGAAAAGGCCACAGTGAAATGTACTGAATAGGCCATAGTGAAATGTACTGAAGAGGCCATAGTGAAATGTACTGAATAGGCCATAATGGAATGTACTGAATAGGCCACAGTGAAATGTACTGAATAGGCCATAATGGAAGGTACTGAATAGGCCATAGTGAAATGTACTGAAAAGGCCATAGTGAAATGTACTGAAAAGGCCACAATGAAATGTACTGAATAGGCCATAGTGAAATGTACTGAAAAGGCCACAATGAAATGTACTGAATATGCCATAGTAAAATGTACTGAAAAGGCCACAGTGAAATGTACTGAATAGGCCATAGTGAAATGTACTGAAGAGGCCATAGTGAAATGTACTGAATAGGCCATAGTGAAATGTACAGAATAGGCCATAGTGAAATGTACAGAATAGGCCATAGTGAAATGTACTGAATAGACCATAGTGAAATGTACTGAATAGGCCATAGTGAAATGTACTGAAGAGGCCATAGTGAAATGTACTGAATAGGCCATAGTGAAATGTACAGAATAGGCCATAGTGAAATGTACTGAATAGGCCATAGTGAAATGTACTGAATAGGCCATAGTGAAATGTACTGAATAGGCAACAGTGAAATGTACTGAAGAGGCCATAGTGAAATGTACAGAATAGGCCACAGTGAAATGTACTGAATAGGCCACAGTGAAATGTACTGAATAGGCCATAGTGAAATGTACTGAATAGGCCATAGTGAAATGTACTGAATAGGCCAGAGTGAAATGTACTGAATATATAGGCCATAGTGAAATGTACTGAACAGGCCATAGTGAAATGTACAGAATAGGCCACAGTGAAATGTACTGAATAGGCCACAGTGAAATGTACTGAATAGGCCATAGTGAAATGTACTGAATAGGCCATAGTGAAATGTACTGAATAGGCCATAGTGAAATGTACAGAATATGCCATAGTGAAATGTACTGAATAGGCCATAGTGAAATGTACTGAATAAGCCATAGTGAAATGTACTGAAAAGGCCACAGTGAAATGTACTGAATAGGCCATAGTGAAATGTACTGAAGAGGCCATAGTGAAATGTACTGAATAGGCCATAATGGAATGTACTGAATAGGCCACAGTGAAATGTACTGAATAGGCCATAATGGAAGGTACTGAATAGGCCATAGTGAAATGTACTGAAAAGGCCATAGTGAAATGTACTGAAAAGGCCACAATGAAATGTACTGAATAGGCCATAGTGAAATGTACTGAAAAGGCCACAATGAAATGTACTGAATATGCCATAGTAAAATGTACTGAAAAGGCCACAGTGAAATGTATTGAATAGGCCATAGTGAAATGTACTGAATAGGCCACAGTGAAATGTATTGAAAAGGCCATAGTGAAATGAACTGAATAGGCCATAGTGAAATGTACTGAATAGGCCATAGTGAAATGTACTGAATAGGCCATAGTGAAATGTACTGAATAGGCCATAGTGAAATGTACTGAAGAGGCCATAGTGAAATGTACTGAAGAGGCCATAGTGAAATGTACGGAATAGGCCATAGTGAAATGTACTGAATAGGCCATAGTGAAATGTACAGAATAGGCCATAGTGGAATGTACTGAATAGGCCACAGTGAAATGTACTGAATAGGCCACAGTGAAATGTACTGAACAGGTCACAGTAAAATGTACTGAAAAGGCCACAGTGAAATGAACTGAAAAGGCCACAGTGAAATGTACTGAATAGGCCATAGTGAAATGTACTGAATAGGCCATAGTGAAATGTACGGAATAGGCCATAGTGAAATGTACTGAATAGGCCATAGTGAAATGTACAGAATAGGCCATAGTGGAATGTACTGAATAGGCCATAGTGAAATGTACTGAATAGGCCATAGTGAAATGTACTGAATAGGCCAGAGTGAAATGTACTGAATATATAGGCCATAGTGAAATGTACAGAATAGGCCACAGTGAAATGTACTGAATAGGCCACAGTGAAATGTACTGAATAGGCCATAGTGAAATGTACTGAATAGGCCATAGTGAAATGTACTGAATAGGCCATAGTGAAATGTACAGAATATGCCATAGTGAAATGTACTGAATAGGCCATAGTGAAATGTACTGAATAAGCCATAGTGAAATGTACTGAAAAGGCCACAGTGAAATGTACTGAATAGGCCACAGTGAAATGTACTGAAAAGGCCACAGTGAAATGAACTGAAAAGGCCATAGTGAAATGTACTGAATAGGCCATAGTGAAATGTACTGAAGAGGCCATAGTGAAATGTACTGAAGAGGCCATAGTGAAATGTACTGAATAGGCCATAGTGAAATGTACAGAATAGGCCATAGTGGAATGTACTGAATAGGCCATAGTGAAATGTACTGAATAGGCCACAGTGAAATGTACTGAACAGGTCACAGTAAAATGTACTGAAAAGGCCACAGTGAAATGAACTGAAAAGGCCATAGTGAAATGTACTGAATAGGCCATAGTGAAATGTACTGAATAGGCCATAGTGAAATGTACTGAATAGGCCATAGTGAAATGTACTGAATAGGCCATAGTGAAATGTACTGAAGAGGCCATAGTGAAATGTACTGAATAGGCCATAGTGAAATGTACAGAATAGGCCATAGTGAAATGTACAGAATAGGCCATAGTGAAATGTACTGAATAGGCCATAGTGAAATGTACTGAATAGGCCATAGTGAAATGTACTGAAGAGGCCATAGTGAAATGTACTGAATAGGCCATAGTGAAATGTACAGAATAGGCCATAGTGAAATGTACAGAATAGGCCATAGTGAAATGTACTGAATAGGCCATAGTGAAATGTACTGAATAGGCCATAGTGAAATGTACTGAATAGGCAACAGTGAAATGTACTGAAGAGGCCATAGTGAAATGTACAGAATAGGCCACAGTGAAATGTACTGAATAGGCCACAGTGAAATGTACTGAATAGGCCATAGTGAAATGTACTGAATAGGCCATAGTGAAATGTACTGAATAGGCCAGAGTGAAATGTACTGAATAGGCCATAGTGAAATGTACTGAAGAGGCCATAGTGAAATGTACTGAATAGGCCATAATGGAATGTACTGAATAGGCCACAGTGAAATGTACTGAATAGGCCATAGTGAAATGTACTGAATAGGCCATAGTGAAATGTACTGAATAGGCCACAGTGAAATGTACAGAATAGGCCATAGTGAAATGTACAGAATAGGCCATAGTGAAATGTACTGAATAGGCCATAGTGAAATGTACTGAATAGGCCATAGTGAAATGTACTGAAGAGGCCATAGTGAAATGTACAGAATAGGCCATAGTGAAATGTACAGAATAGGCCATAGTGAAATGTACAGAATAGGCCATAGTGAAATGTACTGAATAGACCATAGTGAAATGTACTGAATAGGCCATAGTGAAATGTACTGAAGAGGCCATAGTGAAATGTACTGAATAGGCCATAGTGAAATGTACAGAATAGGCCATAGTGAAATGTACTGAATAGGCCATAGTGAAATGTACTGAATAGGCCATAGTGAAATGTACTGAATAGGCAACAGTGAAATGTACTGAAGAGGCCATAGTGAAATGTACAGAATAGGCCACAGTGAAATGTACTGAATAGGCCACAGTGAAATGTACTGAATAGGCCATAGTGAAATGTACTGAATAGGCCATAGTGAAATGTACTGAATAGGCCAGAGTGAAATGTACTGAATATATAGGCTATAGTGAAATGTACTGAACAGGCCATAGTGAAATGTACAGAATAGGCCACAGTGAAATGTACTGAATAGGCCACAGTGAAATGTACTGAATAGGCCATAGTGAAATGTACTGAATAGGCCATAGTGAAATGTACTGAATAGGCCATAGTGAAATGTACAGAATATGCCATAGTGAAATGTACTGAATAGGCCATAGTGAAATGTACTGAATAAGCCATAGTGAAATGTACTGAAAAGGCCATAGTGAAATGTACTGAATAGGCCATAGTGAAATGTACTGAAGAGGCCATAGTGAAATGTACTGAATAGGCCATAATGGAATGTACTGAATAGGCCACAGTGAAATGTACTGAATAGGCCATAATGGAAGGTACTGAATAGGCCATAGTGAAATGTACTGAAAAGGCCATAGTGAAATGTACTGAAAAGGCCACAATGAAATGTACTGAATAGGCCATAGTGAAATGTACTGAAAAGGCCACAATGAAATGTACTGAATATGCCATAGTAAAATGTACTGAAAAGGCCACAGTGAAATGTATTGAATAGGCCATAGTGAAATGTACTGAATAGGCCACAGTGAAATGTATTGAAAAGGCCATAGTGAAATGAACTGAATAGGCCATAGTGAAATGTACTGAATAGGCCATAGTGAAATGTACTGAATAGGCCATAGTGAAATGTACTGAATAGGCCATAGTGAAATGTACTGAAGAGGCCATAGTGAAATGTACTGAAGAGGCCATAGTGAAATGTACGGAATAGGCCATAGTGAAATGTACTGAATAGGCCATAGTGAAATGTACAGAATAGGCCATAGTGGAATGTACTGAATAGGCCACAGTGAAATGTACTGAATAGGCCACAGTGAAATGTACTGAACAGGTCACAGTAAAATGTACTGAAAAGGCCACAGTGAAATGAACTGAAAAGGCCACAGTGAAATGTACTGAATAGGCCATAGTGAAATGTACTGAATAGGCCATAGTGAAATGTACGGAATAGGCCATAGTGAAATGTACTGAATAGGCCATAGTGAAATGTACAGAATAGGCCATAGTGGAATGTACTGAATAGGCCATAGTGAAATGTACTGAATAGGCCATAGTGAAATGTACTGAATAGGCCAGAGTGAAATGTACTGAATATATAGGCCATAGTGAAATGTACAGAATAGGCCACAGTGAAATGTACTGAATAGGCCACAGTGAAATGTACTGAATAGGCCATAGTGAAATGTACTGAATAGGCCATAGTGAAATGTACTGAATAGGCCATAGTGAAATGTACAGAATATGCCATAGTGAAATGTACTGAATAGGCCATAGTGAAATGTACTGAATAAGCCATAGTGAAATGTACTGAAAAGGCCACAGTGAAATGTACTGAATAGGCCACAGTGAAATGTACTGAAAAGGCCACAGTGAAATGAACTGAAAAGGCCATAGTGAAATGTACTGAATAGGCCATAGTGAAATGTACTGAAGAGGCCATAGTGAAATGTACTGAAGAGGCCATAGTGAAATGTACTGAATAGGCCATAGTGAAATGTACAGAATAGGCCATAGTGGAATGTACTGAATAGGCCATAGTGAAATGTACTGAATAGGCCACAGTGAAATGTACTGAACAGGTCACAGTAAAATGTACTGAAAAGGCCACAGTGAAATGAACTGAAAAGGCCATAGTGAAATGTACTGAATAGGCCATAGTGAAATGTACTGAATAGGCCATAGTGAAATGTACTGAATAGGCCATAGTGAAATGTACTGAATAGGCCATAGTGAAATGTACTGAAGAGGCCATAGTGAAATGTACTGAATAGGCCATAGTGAAATGTACAGAATAGGCCATAGTGAAATGTACAGAATAGGCCATAGTGAAATGTACTGAATAGGCCATAGTGAAATGTACTGAATAGGCCATAGTGAAATGTACTGAAGAGGCCATAGTGAAATGTACTGAATAGGCCATAGTGAAATGTACAGAATAGGCCATAGTGAAATGTACAGAATAGGCCATAGTGAAATGTACTGAATAGGCCATAGTGAAATGTACTGAATAGGCCATAGTGAAATGTACTGAATAGGCAACAGTGAAATGTACTGAAGAGGCCATAGTGAAATGTACAGAATAGGCCACAGTGAAATGTACTGAATAGGCCACAGTGAAATGTACTGAATAGGCCATAGTGAAATGTACTGAATAGGCCATAGTGAAATGTACTGAATAGGCCAGAGTGAAATGTACTGAATATATAGGCCATAGTGAAATGTACTGAACAGGCCATAGTGAAATGTACAGAATAGGCCACAGTGAAATGTACTGAATAGGCCACAGTGAAATGTACTGAATAGGCCATAGTGAAATGTACTGAATAGGCCATAGTGAAATGTACTGAATAGGCCATAGTGAAATGTACAGAATATGCCATAGTGAAATGTACTGAATAGGCCATAGTGAAATGTACTGAATAAGCCATAGTGAAATGTACTGAAAAGGCCACAGTGAAATGTACTGAATAGGCCATAGTGAAATGTACTGAAGAGGCCATAGTGAAATGTACTGAATAGGCCATAATGGAATGTACTGAATAGGCCACAGTGAAATGTACTGAATAGGCCATAATGGAAGGTACTGAATAGGCCATAGTGAAATGTACTGAAAAGGCCATAGTGAAATGTACTGAAAAGGCCACAATGAAATGTACTGAATAGGCCATAGTGAAATGTACTGAAAAGGCCACAATGAAATGTACTGAATATGCCATAGTGAAATGTACTGAAAAGGCCACAGTGAAATGTATTGAATAGGCCATAGTGAAATGTACTGAATAGGCCACAGTGAAATGTACTGAAAAGGCCATAGTGAAATGAACTGAATAGGCCATAATGGAATGTACTGAATAGGCCACAGTGAAATGTACTGAATAGGCCATAATGGAAGGTACTGAATAGGCCATAGTGAAATGTACTGAAAAGGCCATAGTGAAATGTACTGAAAAGGCCACAATGAAATGTACTGAATAGGCCATAGTGAAATGTACTGAAAAGGCCACAATGAAATGTACTGAATATGCCATAGTGAAATGTACTGAAAAGGCCACAGTGAAATGTATTGAATAGGCCATAGTGAAATGTACTGAATAGGCCACAGTGAAATGTACTGAAAAGGCCATAGTGAAATGAACTGAATAGGCCATAGTGAAATGTACTGAATAGGCCATAGTGAAATGTACTGAATAGGCCATAGTGAAATGTACTGAATAGGCCATAGTGAAATGTACTGAAGAGGCCATAGTGAAATGTACGGAATAGGCCATAGTGAAATGTACTGAAAAGGCCATAGTGAAATGTACTGAAAAGGCCACAGTGAAATGTATTGAATAGGCCATAGTGAAATGAACTGAATAGGCCATAGTGAAATGTACTGAATAGGCCATAGTGAAATGTACTGAATAGGCCATAGTGAAATGTACTGAATAGGCCATAGTGAAATGTACTGAATAGGCCACAGTGAAATGTACAGAATAGGCCACAGTGAAATGTACTGAATAGGCCATAGTGAAATGTACTGAATAGGCCATAGTGAAATGTACTGAATAGGCCACAGTGAAATGTACAGAATAGGCCATAGTGAAATGTACAGAATAGGCCATAGTGAAATGTACTGAATAGGCCATAGTGAAATGTACTGAATAGGCCATAGTGAAATGTACTGAAGAGGCCATAGTGAAATGTACAGAATAGGCCATAGTGAAATGTACAGAATAGGCCATAGTGAAATGTACAGAATAGGCCATAGTGAAATGTACTGAATAGACCATAGTGAAATGTACTGAATAGGCCATAGTGAAATGTACTGAAGAGGCCATAGTGAAATGTACTGAATAGGCCATAGTGAAATGTACAGAATAGGCCATAGTGAAATGTACTGAATAGGCCATAGTGAAATGTACTGAATAGGCCATAGTGAAATGTACTGAATAGGCAACAGTGAAATGTACTGAAGAGGCCATAGTGAAATGTACAGAATAGGCCACAGTGAAATGTACTGAATAGGCCACAGTGAAATGTACTGAATAGGCCATAGTGAAATGTACTGAATAGGCCATAGTGAAATGTACTGAATAGGCCAGAGTGAAATGTACTGAATATATAGGCCATAGTGAAATGTACTGAACAGGCCATAGTGAAATGTACAGAATAGGCCACAGTGAAATGTACTGAATAGGCCACAGTGAAATGTACTGAATAGGCCATAGTGAAATGTACTGAATAGGCCATAGTGAAATGTACTGAATAGGCCATAGTGAAATGTACAGAATATGCCATAGTGAAATGTACTGAATAGGCCATAGTGAAATGTACTGAATAAGCCATAGTGAAATGTACTGAATAGGCCACAGTGAAATGTACTGAATAGGCCATAATGGAAGGTACTGAATAGGCCATAGTGAAATGTACTGAAAAGGCCATAGTGAAATGTACTGAAAAGGCCACAATGAAATGTACTGAATAGGCCATAGTGAAATGTACTGAAAAGGCCACAATGAAATGTACTGAATATGCCATAGTAAAATGTACTGAAAAGGCCACAGTGAAATGTATTGAATAGGCCATAGTGAAATGTACTGAATAGGCCACAGTGAAATGTATTGAAAAGGCCATAGTGAAATGAACTGAATAGGCCATAGTGAAATGTACTGAATAGGCCATAGTGAAATGTACTGAATAGGCCATAGTGAAATGTACTGAATAGGCCATAGTGAAATGTACTGAAGAGGCCATAGTGAAATGTACTGAAGAGGCCATAGTGAAATGTACGGAATAGGCCATAGTGAAATGTACTGAATAGGCCATAGTGAAATGTACAGAATAGGCCATAGTGGAATGTACTGAATAGGCCACAGTGAAATGTACTGAATAGGCCACAGTGAAATGTACTGAACAGGTCACAGTAAAATGTACTGAAAAGGCCACAGTGAAATGAACTGAAAAGGCCACAGTGAAATGTACTGAATAGGCCATAGTGAAATGTACTGAATAGGCCATAGTGAAATGTACGGAATAGGCCATAGTGAAATGTACTGAATAGGCCATAGTGAAATGTACAGAATAGGCCATAGTGGAATGTACTGAATAGGCCATAGTGAAATGTACTGAATAGGCCATAGTGAAATGTACTGAATAGGCCAGAGTGAAATGTACTGAATATATAGGCCATAGTGAAATGTACAGAATAGGCCACAGTGAAATGTACTGAATAGGCCACAGTGAAATGTACTGAATAGGCCATAGTGAAATGTACTGAATAGGCCATAGTGAAATGTACTGAATAGGCCATAGTGAAATGTACAGAATATGCCATAGTGAAATGTACTGAATAGGCCATAGTGAAATGTACTGAATAAGCCATAGTGAAATGTACTGAAAAGGCCACAGTGAAATGTACTGAATAGGCCACAGTGAAATGTACTGAAAAGGCCACAGTGAAATGAACTGAAAAGGCCATAGTGAAATGTACTGAATAGGCCATAGTGAAATGTACTGAAGAGGCCATAGTGAAATGTACTGAAGAGGCCATAGTGAAATGTACTGAATAGGCCATAGTGAAATGTACAGAATAGGCCATAGTGGAATGTACTGAATAGGCCATAGTGAAATGTACTGAATAGGCCACAGTGAAATGTACTGAACAGGTCACAGTAAAATGTACTGAAAAGGCCACAGTGAAATGAACTGAAAAGGCCATAGTGAAATGTACTGAATAGGCCATAGTGAAATGTACTGAATAGGCCATAGTGAAATGTACTGAATAGGCCATAGTGAAATGTACTGAATAGGCCATAGTGAAATGTACTGAAGAGGCCATAGTGAAATGTACTGAATAGGCCATAGTGAAATGTACAGAATAGGCCATAGTGAAATGTACAGAATAGGCCATAGTGAAATGTACTGAATAGGCCATAGTGAAATGTACTGAATAGGCCATAGTGAAATGTACTGAAGAGGCCATAGTGAAATGTACTGAATAGGCCATAGTGAAATGTACAGAATAGGCCATAGTGAAATGTACAGAATAGGCCATAGTGAAATGTACTGAATAGGCCATAGTGAAATGTACTGAATAGGCCATAGTGAAATGTACTGAATAGGCAACAGTGAAATGTACTGAAGAGGCCATAGTGAAATGTACAGAATAGGCCACAGTGAAATGTACTGAATAGGCCACAGTGAAATGTACTGAATAGGCCATAGTGAAATGTACTGAATAGGCCATAGTGAAATGTACTGAATAGGCCAGAGTGAAATGTACTGAATATATAGGCCATAGTGAAATGTACTGAACAGGCCATAGTGAAATGTACAGAATAGGCCACAGTGAAATGTACTGAATAGGCCACAGTGAAATGTACTGAATAGGCCATAGTGAAATGTACTGAATAGGCCATAGTGAAATGTACTGAATAGGCCATAGTGAAATGTACAGAATATGCCATAGTGAAATGTACTGAATAGGCCATAGTGAAATGTACTGAATAAGCCATAGTGAAATGTACTGAAAAGGCCACAGTGAAATGTACTGAATAGGCCATAGTGAAATGTACTGAAGAGGCCATAGTGAAATGTACTGAATAGGCCATAATGGAATGTACTGAATAGGCCACAGTGAAATGTACTGAATAGGCCATAATGGAAGGTACTGAATAGGCCATAGTGAAATGTACTGAAAAGGCCATAGTGAAATGTACTGAAAAGGCCACAATGAAATGTACTGAATAGGCCATAGTGAAATGTACTGAAAAGGCCACAATGAAATGTACTGAATATGCCATAGTGAAATGTACTGAAAAGGCCACAGTGAAATGTATTGAATAGGCCATAGTGAAATGTACTGAATAGGCCACAGTGAAATGTACTGAAAAGGCCATAGTGAAATGAACTGAATAGGCCATAGTGAAATGTACTGAATAGGCCATAGTGAAATGTACTGAATAGGCCATAGTGAAATGTACTGAATAGGCCATAGTGAAATGTACTGAATAGGCCATAGTGAAATGTACTGAAGAGGCCATAGTGAAATGTACGGAATAGGCCATAGTGAAATGTACTGAAAAGGCCATAGTGAAATGTACTGAAAAGGCCACAGTGAAATGTATTGAATAGGCCATAGTGAAATGAACTGAATAGGCCATAGTGAAATGTACTGAATAGGCCATAGTGAAATGTACTGAATAGGCCATAGTGAAATGTACTGAATAGGCCATAGTGAAATGTACTGAATAGGCCACAGTGAAATGTACAGAATAGGCCACAGTGAAATGTACTGAATAGGCCATAGTGAAATGTACTGAATAGGCCATAGTGAAATGTACTGAATAGGCCACAGTGAAATGTACAGAATAGGCCATAGTGAAATGTACAGAATAGGCCATAGTGAAATGTACTGAATAGGCCATAGTGAAATGTACTGAATAGGCCATAGTGAAATGTACTGAAGAGGCCATAGTGAAATGTACAGAATAGGCCATAGTGAAATGTACTGAAGAGGCCATAGTGAAATGTACTGAATAGGCCATAGTGAAATGTACAGAATAGGCCATAGTGAAATGTACTGAATAGGCCATAGTGAAATGTACTGAATAGGCCATAGTGAAATGTACTGAATAGGCAACAGTGAAATGTACTGAAGAGGCCATAGTGAAATGTACAGAATAGGCCATAGTGAAATGTACTGAAGAGGCCATAGTGAAATGTACTGAATAGGCCATAGTGAAATGTACTGAATAGGCCATAGTGAAATGTACTGAATAGGCCATAGTGAAATGTACTGAATAGGCCATAGTGAAATGTACTGAAGAGGCCATAGTGAAATGTACAGAATAGGCCATAGTGAAATGTACTGAAGAGGCCATAGTGAAATGTACTGAATAGGCCATAGTGAAATGTACAGAATAGGCCATAGTGGAATGTACTGAATAGGCCATAGTGAAATGTACTGAATAGGCCACAGTGAAATGTACTGAACAGGTCACAGTAAAATGTACTGAAAAGGCCACAGTGAAATGAACTGAAAAGGCCATAGTGAAATGTACTGAATAGGCCATAGTGAAATGTACTGAATAGGCCATAGTGAAATGTACTGAATAGGCCATAGTGAAATGTACTGAATAGGCCATAGTGAAATGTACTGAAGAGGCCATAGTGAAATGTACTGAATAGGCCATAGTGAAATGTACAGAATAGGCCATAGTGAAATGTACAGAATAGGCCATAGTGAAATGTACTGAATAGGCCATAGTGAAATGTACTGAATAGGCCATAGTGAAATGTACTGAAGAGGCCATAGTGAAATGTACTGAATAGGCCATAGTGAAATGTACAGAATAGGCCATAGTGAAATGTACTGAATAGGCCATAGTGAAATGTACTGAATAGGCCATAGTGAAATGTACTGAATAGGCAACAGTGAAATGTACTGAAGAGGCCATAGTGAAATGTACAGAATAGGCCACAGTGAAATGTACTGAATAGGCCACAGTGAAATGTACTGAATAGGCCATAGTGAAATGTACTGAATAGGCCATAGTGAAATGTACTGAATAGGCCATAGTGAAATGTACAGAATATGCCATAGTGAAATGTACTGAATAGGCCATAGTGAAATGTACTGAATAGGCCATAATGGAATGTACTGAATAGGCCACTGTGAAATGTACTGAATAGGCCATAATGGAATGTACTGAATAGGCCATAGTGAAATGTACTGAAAAGGCCATAGTGAAATGTACTGAAAAGGCCACAATGAAATGTACTGAATAGGCCATAGTGAAATGTACTGAAAAGGCCACAATGAAATGTACTGAATATGCCATAGTGAAATGTACTGAAAAGGCCACAGTGAAATGTATTGAATAGGCCATAGTGAAATGTACTGAATAGGCCACAGTGAAATGTATTGAAAAGGCCATAGTGAAATGAACTGAATAGGCCATAGTGAAATGTACTGAATAGGCCATAGTGAAATGTACTGAATAGGCCATAGTGAAATGTACTGAATAGGCCATAGTGAAATGTACTGAATAGGCCATAGTGAAATGTACTGAAGAGGCCATAGTGAAATGTACGGAATAGGCCATAGTGAAATGTACTGAAAAGGCCATAGTGAAATGTACTGAAAAGGCCACAGTGAAATGTATTGAATAGGCCATAGTGAAATGAACTGAATAGGCCATAGTAAAATGTACTGAATAGGCCATAGTGAAATGTACTGAATAGGCCATAGTGAAATGTACTGAATAGGCCATAGTGAAATGTACTGAATAGGCCACAGTGAAATGTACAGAATAGGCCACAGTGAAATGTACTGAATAGGCCATAGTGAAATGTACTGAATAGGCCATAGTGAAATGTACTGAATAGGCCACAGTGAAATGTACAGAATAGGCCATAGTGAAATGTACAGAATAGGCCATAGTGAAATGTACTGAATAGGCCATAGTGAAATGTACTGAATAGGCCATAGTGAAATGTACTGAAGAGGCCATAGTGAAATGTACAGAATAGGCCATAGTGAAATGTACTGAAGAGGCCATAGTGAAATGTACTGAATAGGCCATAGTGAAATGTACAGAATAGGCCATAGTGAAATGTACTGAATAGGCCATAGTGAAATGTACTGAATAGGCCATAGTGAAATGTACTGAATAGGCAACAGTGAAATGTACTGAAGAGGCCATAGTGAAATGTACAGAATAGGCCATAGTGAAATGTACTGAAGAGGCCATAGTGAAATGTACTGAATAGGCCATAGTGAAATGTACAGAATAGGCCATAGTGAAATGTACTGAATAGGCCATAGTGAAATGTACTGAATAGGCCATAGTGAAATGTACTGAATAGGCCATAGTGAAATGTACTGAAGAGGCCATAGTGAAATGTACAGAATAGGCCATAGTGAAATGTACTGAAGAGGCCATAGTGAAATGTACTGAATAGGCCATAGTGAAATGTACAGAATAGGCCATAGTGGAATGTACTGAATAGGCCATAGTGAAATGTACTGAATAGGCCACAGTGAAATGTACTGAACAGGTCACAGTAAAATGTACTGAAAAGGCCACAGTGAAATGAACTGAAAAGGCCATAGTGAAATGTACTGAATAGGCCATAGTGAAATGTACTGAATAGGCCATAGTGAAATGTACTGAATAGGCCATAGTGAAATGTACTGAATAGGCCATAGTGAAATGTACTGAAGAGGCCATAGTGAAATGTACTGAATAGGCCATAGTGAAATGTACAGAATAGGCCATAGTGAAATGTACAGAATAGGCCATAGTGAAATGTACTGAATAGGCCATAGTGAAATGTACTGAAGAGGCCATAGTGAAATGTACTGAATAGGCCATAGTGAAATGTACAGAATAGGCCATAGTGAAATGTACTGAATAGGCCATAGTGAAATGTACTGAATAGGCCATAGTGAAATGTACTGAATAGGCAACAGTGAAATGTACTGAAGAGGCCATAGTGAAATGTACAGAATAGGCCATAGTGAAATGTACTGAAGAGGCCATAGTGAAATGTACTGAATAGGCCATAGTGAAATGTACAGAATAGGCCATAGTGAAATGTACTGAAGAGGCCATAGTGAAATGTACTGAATAGGCCATAGTGAAATGTACTGAATAGGCCATAGTGAAATGTACTGAAGAGGCCATAGTGAAATGTACAGAATAGGCCATAGTGAAATGTACTGAAGAGGCCATAGTGAAATGTACTGAATAGGCCATAGTGAAATGTACAGAATAGGCCATAGTGGAATGTACTGAATAGGCCATAGTGAAATGTACTGAATAGGCCACAGTGAAATGTACTGAACAGGTCACAGTAAAATGTACTGAAAAGGCCACAGTGAAATGAACTGAAAAGGCCATAGTGAAATGTACTGAATAGGCCATAGTGAAATGTACAGAATAGGCCACAGTGAAATGTACTGAATAGGCCATAGTGAAATGTACTGAAGAGGCCAGAGTGAAATGTACTGAATAGGCCATAGTGAAATGTACTGAATAGGCCACAGTGAAATGTACTGAATAGGCCATAGTGAAATGTACAGAATAGGCCATAGTGAAATGTACTGAATAGGCCACAGTGAAATGTACTGAATAGGCCATAGTGAAATGTACTGAATAGGCCAGAGTGAAATGTACTGAATAGGCCATAGTGAAATGTACTGAATAGGCCACAGTGAAATGTACTGAATAGGCCATAGTATACAAAATACAATGTTGAGACAGTTACTTACTGGATCAAAGCCAAATGTATATGGTGATCCTCTGTAGGTATCAACAGGGTCAAGTTGCAAGTACTGATGATCCCTGATGTCATTGTCACTGTAATAGAAAACACAAATTAAATGAAGATCTTCATCGCTGTTTTCAATCAGGCATAGATGGATATTAAAATAACACAATAAAATAACTTGTTAAATATATTTTATAATTATAATTATTTACCATTATGATAATTTGTTTTTACTTACGTGTAATTTGCTTCATGCACAGTGAAAGAAGATGGAAATATCCGCATGGATTTTGAATAGACATCATTGTAAATGAGACCAGAGTAACAAGAGAACAATCCCATCAACAGGATGACATAGCGTCCACTATAGATGGTGCCCCACATCTGTAAGAAAGTAACAGAACAATCCCATCAACAGAATGACATAACATCTACTATAAATGGTGCCCTACATCTGTAAGAAAGTAACAGAACAATCCCATCAACAGAATGACATAATGTCCACTATAGATGGCGCCCCACATCTGTAAGAAAGTAACAGAACAATCCCATCAACAGAATGGCATAATTAACGTCCACTATAGATGGTGCCCCACATCTGTAAGAAAGTAACAGAACAATCCCATCAACAGAATGACATAACGTCCACTATAGATAGTGTCCTACATCTGTAAGAAAGTAACAGAACAATCCCATCAACAGAATGACATAACGTCCACTATAGATAGTGTCCTATATCTGTAAGAAAGTAACAGAACAATCCCATCAACAGAATGACATAACGTCCACTATAGATGGCGCCCTACATCTGTAAGAAAGTAACAGAACAATCCCATCAACAGAATGACATAATGTCCACTATAGATGGCGCCCTACATCTGTAAGAAAGCAACAAGAGAACAGTCCCATTAACAGAATGACATAGCGTCCACTATAGATGGTGCCCTACATCTGTAAGAAAGTAACAGAAAAATCCCATGAACAGAATGACATAATGTCCATTATGTTGCAAGAAAAGTTTGTGATCTGATTTCAAAGTGCATGATTTGCTATTTTGAATCAGGTCTGAAAAATAAAACGAAATGAATCAAGGTTAATGAACAACCGCAATCCAGCAAGACATGATTTCGGTACAATTTTGAAATTAAAAAAAATGTTATTATATCATTTTGAATCAGATTGTGAAAAAAATGGATGTGCTTCAATATGCATGATGTATTTGTGAGGACGAATGGACACATGCACGGAAAGTTACACAGGGGTGAAACCACAAGTCCCTGTTTTTGGATTGCAAAATAGAAGACAACAAGAAATACAGACCTCATTATCTTTGGAAGAAGCTGCCAGTTTTTTTTCTCGTACACACATCCATATAGCAAACAGCAACATAATAATGCCATGACCAGCATCACCAAACATTACACCAAACAGGAACGGGAAAGTTATAATAGTGTAGGGAGCTGAAATAGATATGAGACATAATAATTTCAACTTTTTGTGTAACCAATAAACTGATTGCTTGTGTACGTGTAAGAGCCTCCTATATGGGTACAGGTGATGCCAATATAGGAGCAGGCGATGCCATTATACCAGTAGGTGCAGGTGATGGCAATATATAGGTGTACGTGATGCCAATATAGGTGTACATGGTGCCAATATAGGTGTACATGGTGCCAATATAGGTGCACATGGTGACAATATAGGTGCAGGTGATGCCAATATAGGTGCAATTAAGTGATGGCAATATAGGTGCAGGTGATGGCAATATAGGTGCAGGTGATGGCAATATAGGTGCAATTAAGTGATGGCAATATAGGTGCAGGTGATGGCAATATAGGTGCAGGTGGTGGCAATATAGGTGCAATTAAGTAATGGCAATATAGGTGCAGGTGATGGCAATATAGGTGCAGGTGGTGGCAATATAGGTGCAGGTGGTGGCAATATAGGTGCAGGTGATGGCAATATAGGTGCAATTAAGTGATGGCAATATAGGTGCAAGTGATGGCAATAAAGGTGCAGGTGATGCCTGTAGTCTTGTATCATCTTATATCATCCAGTAAATATAATGCACATAGTACCTCTTTATTTAAAAACCTTGAAATTCTTGATATTTACAAACAATTTGAATTCCAGTTTGGTATTTTTGGTTTTGATGCATTGCATGACAGACTTATTTCACAGTTTGCAACTTATTTCTCAAAATACAACATTCACGGGATACTAGTTTCAAAAACCTCTATCAAGTATGTATCTATACATTTTATATAATCATTAATTGTTTTTGTTTATTGTAATTTTTAGACTGAAGACTGGTTTAGTTTAGTTGTTTGACAACTATATTTTAGTCTACTTTTCATATTTATTCTTAATTTTGTTTTGTTATTTATCATATACATGTATTTGAATAAATTATTATCATTATTATATATACACGCAATCTAACCCTTTGACCTAGATTTAACTGGGATGGAATATTTCAAACTATATTCAAACTTGGTGAACTGCCACAAATACAGTATGTAATTTATAGGTTTTTTTTCTTAATTATTGACTCTTCACAATTTTTATAATTATTGCTGTTTCCCCCCCCCCCCCAAGGAGAAACCATGGATTACAGAGCTACATAAAGAGTTATGAACTGAGTGAAAGAAAATATTTCTGAGCCTAAAATACAACCTAACATTACACCTCTTCATGTATTTCTTAATTTTGTGTATGTTTGATATGACAGTATGTTTGTAGATAATAATTGTTATTGTTTGAAATGCCTATTGAATCACCAATTGTTTTTTTCTATAGTGACTTCAGTACGACGTTGGTACCAACATTTGTTATTGAACATGATCAGCCAAGACAGGAAAAACATTGACCCTAATTCAGGATCATGTTTGGGTACTAAAATCCGAATAATTCAAGGACTATTTATTACATATATTTTCTGATTTTTCATCGCTATAAAAGAACAAGAGCTGTCCCTGTGAAACAGCTGCTTTGAAATAAATGCATCAGTCAATTTCAACTGTCCATTTCTCACCTTGAAATTAAAAACTAAAAGCGCGTCATGGACTATATTTAATAACCATTCTAATCTTACCAATCGTTAGCTTTATTTTATTCAAACTTGTACAATTTTTTGACAACTTAAGTGTGAATCAAAGAAAGTTTGGAAAGAATCATATTATAGCAAATACAGCATTTAAAAATATAACTGCAAGCAATGATCTGGGGGTTTCCAAGTTAACAATTATAAATATTTAATAAAATAATGACCATATATGATGACTTGATATTTTGGTCATACATCTTGTCGGACAAGTTGCATGACCCTATCAGTACAGTACTCACAATGATTTAAACCCCTAACTTGAGAAATAAATAAAAATGTCTAAAATGTGCTAATCAATATACAAACTAGGTTATTAATATGCATGAATTTTTAACCCAAAACTAATCAGGTCTGTGAATAGTCATAGAGCATCTATGTACGAAGTTGAAATGTTAAATTAATACTTGAAACATAGCAGAAAAGCTGAAAATCTATACAAATTAGGTAATTAATATGCACAAATATTAATCCAATACATATCAGGTCTATACATCGTTCTATGACATCTAGGTATCAAGTTTGAAATGTGATGATCAGTACTTGAGATATCAGTGGAAAAGCCAAAAATTTACTAATCATTATGCAAATAAGGTAGTTATGATGTACAGATTTTTAAACAAAACTAATCAGGTCTGTGAAAAGTCATAGAACATCAATGTACCAAGTTTAATTGAAATGTAATGATTAGTACTTGAAATATCAGCGAAAAGACCAAACAATTTACTGATTATGTAAATTATAAATTAATATGCATGGATATTAACCCAAAACTTTTAGATCTCTGCACTGTCATATGACATCTATGTACCAAGTTTCATTGTAATGTCATGATTAGTACGCTAGATATCAGTAGAAAAGTTGAAAATTGACAAATCATTATGCAAATTAGGTAATTTTTATGCATGCATGGATTTCTACCCAATACTAATTAAGTCTGTGCATTGTCACAGAGCATTCATGTACCTTGTTGTATCTCACGCACGCGCATATGCTTAATGAAAATGTCAGTCAGAAATTAAGCAATAAGTGGTCAATTAAATAGTGTTAAAAGTGGCAGATTGGGTGAAACGATTACAGTAGGTACTGGTTATGCCTATATTGGTCTAGGTGATGCCAATATAAGCATAGATGACATGTACATGTATATAGCTGCAGGTAATGTTTAGAACTATATAGAAGGAAACACTTTAGCACGCACTCACATGTTTTTTTTACAAAACCACGATTTACTGTTACAATCCCAATAAAAAATCATTGATTACAAATGTATGCTACTTCAACTGCAACAACAGTTGACTACAGTTAGTATTTCACCCTGCCCTGTCACCTATGAAGCTTAATTGTACAGCAGTGATATCACAGATTTGGTTGGAAACAGAATGAAGGTTCTCCTGGCTTAGCCAATCATCTTGTTTGTATTTAAATGAGACTGATAACAAATGATAAGACGTTTTTTTGTAAATATTTTAGATACAACTATAAAAATAAACATTAAGTGTAAATCAAAGAAAGCTTAGAAAGAACTCTTGTGTGTATTGGAGACACATTCAAAATTATTTCAAAATTACTTTTACTTGAGATATTGATAGAAAAACTAATTATGCAAATCAGGTAATTATTATGAACAGATTTGAATGTAAAACTAATATGGTCTGTGCAAGGTAACAGACCATCTATGAACCAAGTTTCATTGAAATGTGATTAGAACCAAAAAATTATAAATTACCGGATTCTGCTGTAAATTCGCCTTGGGCAGATTAACGGCAGTTTGGGTTTTTAAAAAAATAAAATGGGACCAAGGAATCACTCAGGACGATTTTTCGGCAGTGTTTTGAGGTGTTATTTAAATTTTTTATGATGCCTAAAAGTCTCAGTGTAGTCATTGACTCCTATTGAAGAGTATGATATTTATTGCCACTAGCGTGAATGAATAAGAGCTTTGTTTCGACAATGAGCTGTGCTGTGTATTTAAAAGAATTGACCAGCAGACTACATAATAACAATCCAAAAATGGCAGCCATGTTGGAAACAGCTTTGTTTGCATAATCTAAAAATAGCATAGTTACTAAGTAATGTAGAGGGCGCTGTTGTCAAATTAACTTGCGTAGTAAAGTATATTACAAGCTGTTAAATTTTTCTTCTTTTGAAAACAACTATTTTTTTTTATTTTAAAACAAATCATGCCGCAAAATCCAAGCCAAAAGATCGTACAACAACATCGGCAAATCTCTTCCGTGCTGCGTTCAATAACATTAACTTATTTAAATGAGCTATGGTAATTTGAACATTGGTTAATTAGCGATTTGACCTGTCAGGTCGAAGAACACCATCCCCGGTCAATACGTGGCGGATATACATTTCTACAGCATCAAGTGTTGAAAACGAGGGCTGAATCATTCGCTTATGATGAAATAAGTTGAAATTTATTTGCATTTCATAACAATTCAACAAATTTATTTTTTGCATGTTATTGTAATCATTACTAGGTAATAATCAACAACCGAATCATTTGCTACTAAGCAATGCTGTTGGATTCTTTTTTATTTGAAACTTCTTTTAGAATATACTTTTGTTGCTAAACATAGCCAAACTATTGAAACCTTGCCCACAAGAGAATAGTTGATACAACTGGTTAAGTTGAGACCAAGAATTGGCTAAATTCTTGAAATAGTGAAATTTTATAACATAATTTTCATTTTTTACTACCAAATATCACTCTAAGCTATACATTTGGCGGATGAGTGTTGATTTTTTTTGATGTTCTGCTTCCATTGATTTTGTTTAGTTTTCTCTAGAATAGTGGTTGATCATTATGTCCTTCAAATACATCTCTCTGAAATTCATTAATGAGTTCACTAAATTGATCATTTCCAACTGCATTTTCAATCTCTTAGCATTACACTTTTCCTCAAGTTGTTGTACCGGTATATTTTTTCTTTTTAATTGCTTTGCATTCTTCTCCATCTCCAACTGTTCTATAGTTTTTTTACTTGATCTCTTTGCATTTCTCTCCCTTTCCAATTGTTCTATAGTTTTTTTACTTGATCTCTTTGCATTTCTCTCCCTTTCCAATTGTTCTAGATTTTTTCTATTTAAACTCTTCGCAATTACGCTCTTTTTCAAGTTGTATAATTTTCCTCTTTAATCTCATTACATTCTACTCCTTCTCTAATTGTTCTATATTTGTTCTCTTTAATCTCATTGCATTTTTCTCTTTTCCCAATTGTTCTATATTTTCCCTACGTAATCTCCTTGAATATCTTTCCTTCTCCAGTTGTGAGGTAAAGATAAGATTGATGATAACATTGGTTTTTGAGTTTCTGTTTCATATATTGTTTTGTATATTCCCTCTTACGATCAATAACATCAGCTTTCACATGCCTCTTTTTTTATTTCATCAAGCTCAATTTGCCTGTGTAATTCTTTACTTAACATACATGTATCATATTGAAGAGATGAACTAACATCAGCCTTATTTTGAACCTGATCTTTCACATGAGTAGATAAATCTTGCCAACTAAGTATGTGACATGGTTCTTGACTGTAATTGGTGAATTCATAAAAATTATTATTTATTTCTATCAAGTGATAAAATAACATGTAAGCCTGTTCATTTAAAACTTTTTCGATATCAATAAGTGTTACGCTATCATCATTGAATTTATACCAGATATTATCAGATGCTATCAGATGCTTTAAGGTAGCAGAATAGTTTTTTGGGTACTTTTCACATTTTTTTTTGAAAATCACACGAATAGCTCCCTAAGGCATGCTACATACATGAGTGTATTTATTTTATTGAAAAAAAAATATCTTGTACAAGTAAACTGATTTTTTTCTAGTGTGCAAACAAATGGCCAAGTTTTTGTTTATCCAGTGTACACCCAACTAGTGCATCTCATTAATATGCATGGTTTACAAACAAAACTGAACTGAGGGTAAATAGTTTTAAGTTGGGCCACTTTCTTTATTTGCTATTTACAAACAACTGATAAGATATCTGTTTGTAGTTTACACACAGCTGATAAGATGTGTGCACTGCTGCCTTTCTAGACAGGAAGTACAGCAAAGACAAAACAATCGCTTTAGAAACAACAAATTTTGAATAATCAAAAAAGTACATAAATGTACCACTTCAATGTAATTATATGTTAACAGAATAAAAACTTACAATAAATTTCTGTAATATTTTTTTCTTGGCTTTGTCATTGAAAGGTGTCTGACCACGGGGTTACTTTCTTAGTCCAGAAGTAATGCAGTTACATTGGGAGGGGGCTACCTTT
This sequence comes from Saccoglossus kowalevskii, assembly GCF_978046115.1. Classification (NCBI taxonomy): domain Eukaryota; kingdom Metazoa; phylum Hemichordata; class Enteropneusta; family Harrimaniidae; genus Saccoglossus; species Saccoglossus kowalevskii. Next base: position 31,025,611 of record NC_140661.1, on the reverse strand, counting down.
TACAAAATATAGTTGCAAACAATAAAATACGGCCATCTGTGGTGGCTATGCATTGCATGAAAATTCAGGCCACAAACTACATGTAAAGGTTGATGATCAATGATAAGAATATGCTTGGACCTGGTTTATATAATCCATTTTTCAGAGGAGTTTTCACCAAGTAGCCATACTTGCATGCTTAGGTTTTTCTAAATTCGTAAATTATTTTACATGTAATAAATCTGTCTGATAAATACTTGGTTGTTTTATCTAATGTACTCATGCGAACAAAATGTACGGCAACGAAATAGTAGCGTGCCCCCCCCCCCCCCCCCGGCCGACGTCTTGACATCGGATAGTGGGCCAGTGTTTCACGCAAGGCAAGGGTAGATCTAGGTAGTTTTTATAGATGATAACAGTGAGTCCGGTTACAATTAAATTTTGAAGAGATTCATCAAGTATAAGACCTGAGGTTACTGCGACGGTTAAACAGGGTTTGATTTTTAATAGCACAGGAAATGCTACATGCCGGCATACATCACTGGGTCACATTTTACAATTATTATCAGTAATTCTTTAGTTTAGTTGTCATTCACTAATTATGGACGAGATAGTAAGCACGCGAAAATTTCCAAGAAAAAGAAAGCGAGGAAGAAAGAAGAAAAACATCAAAAGAATGATCACTCCTGTCAAAAAAGATTGTGAAAGAGACGATGCTGGGTTCGTACAGAACGGATTTCCCCGTCGAAACCAGTGTCAGCCATGAAGTGGGCGAAGAAAGTTTTACCGTGACACTGGGAGTCCGATGAATCAGACTTCGATATAGTGGGTGATACTCCTGTTCAAAACGTTTGAGAGATGTCTGTATCTCGCAGGAAAATATTGTTAACTTCCGACGTAGAAGAAGAAAGTGAGAGTGAATGTCGTTTGAAGACGGCGAGATTCGACTCGTTGACATGTCACTGTTGAATGGCGCCCTAGAAAAAGAGATTTGTCAATTTTGCAAAGTCGGCATATCTCAATAGTGGAGCGCAGGCGTCACGGTCTAGGCAGTTGTATTCGATCGAAACTGAGCCAGCCTAGCTTTCCGTCATCTCGAAAGAGGGGAGCAGTTTTCTCAATAAATAAAAAGGCTGCCATTGGAATGCGAGCGATAGGGAAGGGACGGTGCGCTCTGGTGAAACTGTCAAGCTATTAGGGGTTACCTCAACCAGTAACGGGTCCGCCCTTTCGCCAGTATGTACGAGCTGCCTCCAGGAGACTCCGAAACTCGTGGTATGCTTGAACTAATAAGTTTACAAACACAACGGCCCAAAAATAAATACACTGTATTTGTAAACACTTCAACTGCCAAGTGTAGTCTCTGTATTGTTTGTTACTCGCAAACAGAACCGCCCACTTTGCATAATCCAAGCTTTAATGAATGACGTCACCATTCGTTATCAACACAGACCGTCACAAAACTCCATAGCGTGAAAGAAAACGGCCAAAAAACAACGTTTTTCACAGATATAAATGTCGGTTCATGATTTGTCTCGAAAACAACTTTCAAAGCATTTTATTTACAATTAACCCATGTAAATTTTGCTGCTGAAACGGGAGTTAACGTTGATTGAAGTTTGAAATCATAAAAGTGCCGATTTCTCGGTGTTCGGTTTTTGGCTATTACCGTTGACCTAATTTTAAATGGCGTTTCACTGAATAGCGCTACGATGTCGCCGTTTAGATTTTCTTAATCTTTGATATGTTGGCTTCATATCCGTATTTGCATATTTGCAAAATTCTGTTGCGTTTTTTCACAAACCTCGCGCAAACCAACGGTATACTCTAACTTTAACACCAAAAAACGTGCTTGAAATTTGTGATTTTCGGAAAGAAAAAAAAACTTAATGCAAAAAATAGAAATACGGATTTAAACTTCATATCTTTTGCTTCAAAACAGTGTAAAGTTTTTGATCGCATGAATGACTGTAGAGATGACAATTAAAATTTTATTTACGTTAGTTAAATTATCAGCCCGGCTGATTTTCAGAATCACGTGATGCTAAAACAAACACAATGTTCACAAAGTATTAATAATAGGAAAATACAAGTCGAGAGCTTTCCAAACATATATAGATTGTATGGTTTCTTGTAAAATTTATTCCGATTATAGGTGTTTACATTTTTCATGCAAAAAAACTATCCTGCTACCTTAATACAGGCATAGTAATGTAATGGATTAGACTGATGTACTATTACACCATATACAAATGTAACTTGTATAAAGTATTACCATAGTAACTGTTGCTTACATACTTAGCCGTGTTTTATTGAATAACTGAGAGATGTCTCTATTTTATTCCCCAAATTTGAAAAACATTTCAACTGTATAACAAGGTATGATGGAAATACTTGATTGGTCATATTTTTTTACCATGTCATAAACTTTGTTGCAATGACTACACAAATATTCATGTATTGTTTCTCCGCTAAAATAATCATTAAGGCAATTTGCAATAGAAACTGGTATATGTGATAGAAAGTTGTAAAACAGTGAATGGTTCAAGTCTAACATTCTGATATGCACAGTGTTTTGATTTATATGTGTTATTATAGATACTCATGAATATACTTTGTAAAGTATGTACTGGCATATCATTACTGTTTACGTCATATTGTTCTAATATATCAAATATAATCACAAGAAACTTATGGGCTCATTTTGATAACATGTAAGTCCAAGGTTTTGTAAACCAGCACCAGAGAGTTCATTTGTAACAACTATCCAATCAGTACTCACAATATTCTTCTGATACAGGTAAAACTGATTTAGTAAGTGCATTACATTTCAGATATTTCACTTTCATTTGTTAGTCTGTCAAGTTTGTTTATTAATTGATCCATAAAATTAGCAACTTCATGGGTAACAATATCTAATTCTACATGATTACCTGATTTTTCAATATTCAGTTCAAGGTTTTGTTGTTTATTGTACTGTTGAGGCTGTGACTCGCATGCTCTTATTTCCTGATTATAATTTACGATTTAGTTTGTGTTTCAATATTAAAATCTTTTTCTTAAGTCGAGGCATTCTAAATAATGATAATGTTGGAATGACACTTATATAATTGTGGAAAGTTAACTCAATAGTCTGGATATTAGCAAATACCGCTCAGTTAACAACTACTATATATGCCAACTTATAGTATAATTATCTTATGTGACTTAAGGTAGCGAGACTATTATTTGTGTTGAAAATTACGATTTTCACATTTATTTATTAATTGATGAAATGCACTATAAACTTTCATGTGATAAAGTCAACATAACATAGAATGTCATGTAAGTTGGTTAAAATGTAGATTTTCTGAAGGGAAGCAAGGCAGCCTCAGTAGTGTTTTCCAAAATCAACAACACAGGTTTAATCTGTGTGCCTATAAGTTTCAAAGATAAACTCAAGACAAAGCAATGTTAGGATGTGTTATCAGTAGCTATCTGACACACAATGAGTGTTTCCAAACATTTTAGTGGTTTGTCTCCGCCCCTGTTTGTTTCACAGATTAGTCATTTGCATATGAATGTGTCAGACACAAGGTCATACAGCCACTGAAAAAAAATCATTGATATTGGTGTTTTCATATGCCGAATTTATCCAATTATCGCTATCCCATTCCTTTATTTTTTTGGTTTCCAATAGCCTTACACATTTGGATGTCCCTACACATGTTAAAACAGACCTTGATGGGAAAACAAATTGATTGTGCCGATAAACAAGTTTGAAAATCTTTGCTGTTACTTCATGAACGTTTTCTAGGAGTTTATGTTTTTCAAAATACAAGGTCTTTAACAAAAAATAACGTATACTTATTGTCGTCGGATTAACACCAAATTTTCACAGCTTTAAGGTGACAGTGAGAGGAACTTGAATGTGTCCAGACAAACTATTTCATCGATTATTTACCAACGAGTTGTGGTTTGAGTTGGGAGCAATGCGACTAAAACAGTAATTGAAATTCAGCACACTATTTTTTAAAACGCGTTGCTTGAATAAAACTGACCAGACACATTCAATTTACCAGACTACGGTATTGAACAACTAGGAAAAGTGAAAAAAATACTTCTTATCACCAGCATAAATGCGTAATTATTTTTTTTACAGAAAAAGTAATTTTTCACCTTTGATTGAGTAACACGTCGTAGAATGCAGATACCGGCATGCAAAATACACTTGTGAAAAGCTTGAAATCTGGCGATTCTAAAAATATATACTTTCCCGGGTCTATTTGTAGTCATTTAGTCACAATTAGAAGATGAAAACAAGTATGCAAATAATAGTCCCGCTACCTTAATAGGATATAACTGATTATACAGTAATAACTTTAGAAAACTTACTGCACTGAAGAATACTGAATTATGCTTTATAGCAACTTATAGTATAATTAATATATATGCAGTGTTTTAGCCAGAGCGCGGGCTTGCGCCTTTTGACGCAAACAAATAAACATTGACCCTCAATAATAAAGGTTTGAGGTCACAGGGACGCACTAATACCATTATCGTGAAGCGTTAGTTTATATATATATATATATATATATATATATATATAAACATCAGGTAAGGTTACACATGGGAATGTTTTGATTCTGACTTCATTATTGTTTATATTGCTGCACGAATATGTGATTTGTATGAAAGTTTCATATTATGCCTTGTCTATTTCATCTGCTACTATGGCGACAATCAATTAGGCCTAAAATAAATTGTTGCCATTTTATCTTTGAGGCAGCATGCCAAACTGATTGATACAAAGTTTCGTTTCTGTGGTGCCTCTGTGGAGATTGCGACATGACGTAAATCTTTTTTTGTTGAGTGTCCATTGTGTGGTGCACCGACTCGCTCTCTGTACAAGTCAGGAAGCCAACTCAGTAAACTATATAAATACCAACAAGATTTGACGGACATTTACTATTATTTTAAATGTTCGTCCATATGTGTTGAAGCTGTGAAGGATATGACATCAAGAAGTCCACGAAGTGAGGTGGTTTTCGTTCTATAGTGCATTAGAAACAATTTATATGACTCTGTCGTTACTTACTTCGAATCAATATCACAACAAAATCTGATAGCAAATGGATAAATGAACAAAATGAACGACTTTCAGTTCGTTGCAACAATGCACTTGTTAATGGATGTGATGCCCGTTATGAAACAACTAAGTTTGGTTTTTCAAAAGGCTGACAACAACATCGCAAGTGTCCGTTAACAGTGCCATTGCGAAAATTAAATCAATCGCACTGGGAAGGTGACTACGCGACAAACGATCAAAGTTCAAGTATTTTGACCATTCAATCAACGCATCACCCCAAGCTGTAAAGCACTTCGAAAAAACAAGTGACCTGACGGTCGAAATAGCTTTGCTGTCTTCATTATCATGGAACAAGAATCAGTAAAGTGGCATTGTGGTTGTAATATTCATAGTCAGTCATTTAGAGAACATTGCACTTGAGTTACAGTTGCTTGCAGTTGCAATTATGAATATTTAGTCATTGAGGCTAAACTTAAGAAATCGTGGGTGTGCAAAAACCTGAGAAATAGTAGATAAACAAAAATTGAATATTGTGGTCATGTTTTTGAAATGTTATCATTCCTAATAACATTATACATATACGTAAGTCCAAATGCTTTCATATTTCCAGCAATGATAGGTAGGGTGGTCTTCTGTCAGATTTCTTAAATTGGTCAAAATATGCAAATTTGGATATTTACTTACGGTTTCGAACTAGTTGTCGAAAATAACATTTTTTACTAAAAATGACAAAAATATTCACTAAAAATCCAAATTTTCATATTTTGACACAAATTTAACAAATCTGACAGCGCACCACCCCAAGTACCATTGCTGAAAATATCAAAGCATTTGGACTTACAGTTTCGGACTAGTTGTTGAAAATGAATAATTTTACCAAAATGTCAACAAGCAGCCTGTCGGCTGAGATAGCTCCGCTGTTAGCAATACACATTACAATTAAAGAACAGAAGATATCATTAGAAAATGAACAATATGTATAGTATCAAAGCAATGGGACTTGCTGTTTTCAACAAGAAGTCACAAATACCACTTTTCACCAAAAATGACAAAAATAATCATCAAAATTAGATAATTGAAGATATCACCGCGAAATTGACAAATCTGAAAGAGGTCCACATGTAGTACCTATATATAATATAAAAGCAATCAGACTTGCAGTTTTCAACAAGAAGTCGAAAATATCACTTTTTACCGAAATTTAACAAAAATATTCACTAAAATTAGAGAATCAAAGATATCATCATGAAATGAACAAATCTGAGAGAGGTCTACCCAAGGTACACATACACCAAGTATCAAAGCAATCAGGCTTGTAGTTTTCAAGAAGAAGTTGAAAAAGTAAACATTGACACAAACAATTGACGACGACAGATGATGACAGACGACGACGGACAATCACTCATATGATAAGCTCCGCTCGACAAAGTCGACAGCGCAGCTAAAAATATTCACTAAAAATCCAAATTTACATATTTTGAGACGAATTTAACAAATCTGACAGAGGACCACCCCACATATCATTGCTGGAAATATAAAAGCATTTGGACTTACGGTTTCAAACTAGTTGTCGAAAATAAAAACCAAAAGCCTAATAGACTGCAACCTCATAGAGTGGACACGCTGTCTCTGATCTCTGGCGAGGGACACAGTATTTAAGATTTTCAATCCAGCAAAGCCCTTGCTTTATGGAAATCAAGTAAACCAAGGAGAGCATTTCATACAATATGAATGTTATAATCATGAAATGTACACCAGTATCTCTCTTATTAATGAGTATTGATATTGATTGGCTTTGCCGATGTGTATTATGTACATTGTCAATCATGGAAATAAAAACTAAAGGTAAACATACTTTTTTGAGTAAAATGCAATTTAACAAGGGGTAGTCCCTCAAAAAAATGGTGTGTCCCCACTTTTTCGCTGACATGGGTCACTGTATCCACGTTTCAAAAAAAAAATTATGTTGCCATCAAGTCTGAAAATTGAAAAATTGGGTCAGTCGGTCGGATTTTTTTTTTTTAAACTCATGAAAACTAAGGGTATAGTAAATAGCCGAGGTATATGGGAATCAATCAAACGCATGCTAGATATTAAACACAAAAATCAAAGTGTTTCTTTCAGTCTTTTGTATTTAAATACAGATCAACCCGAAGTATCCACTTATCCCCCCGGGGACCCTAGGTTTCAAACAACGGTTTGGGATCATTTTTAGAGGCAACACTTTTACTGCTTAAAATGGTGAGTTTTTAATATTTGGGCCTATTAAAAAAAACACGACCCAATATTTCATATTTTTCGGTCAGTGGCTGAGGGCAACAATTTTTTTTTTTTTTGCCTTATACGTGAACTCTAGGATATAACTTATTGTATATGTACAGCTAGTGGCAACTTAACAAAACTTATTGCACTTAGTCCGTAACACATTGAACAATGAGGAATATATATAAGTACCGGGTACAACTGCTTAAGATAGAATACTATCTAATAATGTTCAACCTCAGTCCCTCATGACTGTGGTTTAACAAACTAAGTAAACTAAAAGTATGTGTTTTACTGATGACAGTACCAAGCTCAAGCAATTGTTGACAACTGAGCTTGAATATAAACCTTGACCAGATCTTATTACAACACAATGACTTCTGGCAAAGATCAAATGTTAAAATGTAAAGTATAAATAGAAGGCATTTTCTAACAAGAGTTGGCAGAGCCATCTCGATGCTGGGAAAATAAGAGCTTGTTTTAATGAAAACTTGAAGTATACATGAGGGTACGTTTTATTATTTATTTATTTTGGAAACTCAATTTTTAACTGAAGAAATTAAACTAAATTAAATATTCATGTTTGTTTATTTTAAACCTTAGACTACTGGACTACCGGACGTTTAATTGTACTTAGCGTATGTTACTATGACAATCAACCAATTCGAGAAAAACAGTCGACAATGACTAAATGCATGGCCACAGCCAAATCTCTGTTTAATTGAAATCAGAACTCTAAGACAGGAAGAGAAAATGAGCGATGTAGCCGAACAGGCATTATGGCAGCCATGTTTGTTTCACCTCGATCAATACAGTATTACACATTATGCACTATTCCCATAAGCGTGTGGAAGTTCATAGGCAAGCGTACTGCAGTCAAGAACAAGGTAAGAATTTACGTGATGAGACCAACTCAGTTTGCCTAGGATTTACGGGTTCGGGTGCGTTTCATATAATATATACATGTATATATACAAGAAGATCGATACCCCTACACCGCTGAGTGTAGTAGACATACTTCCGATGGCAATAGGAAGTTCGAAGAAAGCTAATACAGTTGAGGGACAATCTTATTTAAATGAGTTGGTAAACAAGAGACGATGGCAACTCCATGTTGTGGCAGATTTACTCACTACTACAGTTCGACTAAAGTTTACAAACACCATGGCCAGTCACACAAAGTCCCCCAAATTCAAAAGGGATTTTTAAATGCGTTGGGGAACACAAGACGAACAATTGTGCATACTTAGATGACGACTCCACGTTATGACGCAGCGTGAACATGGCAATTTAAAACATTGCTTGCAGATTTCCCAGGGCAGATTTACATAATACTACAGTTCGATAAGTTTACAAACACCATGGCCAGTCACACAAATTCCATCAAAAGGGAACTGCAAGTCGTATAATGCCAAAATAGAACCATGATTTCACAACTTTCAAAATACGCTTTTATCGATAACTGAAAGAACAGCCCATAGAACACAAAGGCTAAACTATCACAAATTCATAACACATAATTTGAGTGATGGTATAACAAAAAAAATCATCATTTGTAAATTCAGTCCATCGAAGTACATGTATAAAAAAACATTTTCATACGAATTTTTTGGAGAAAGATGCGCGGTCTACTTTTAAATCCAGCAAGGAAAATGTGTATACAGTTTTAGACTAGCTTCTGCAATAGTTTCTTTCGTTTTGGGTGGCCCAACTGCCAGCGTTGAAAGTCGGCGTAGGTGGATTTTTCAATGAAAATATAAGTTCCCAAAAATATTTGATTTTCACTTTTTGAAATTTTTAACCCCAAATAAGGGCCCACCAGCAATGAAATTTTTCGGATGGGCACATTTACGTCAGAATCCGGTATTATGTGAATTATGGAAATAATATGAACAGATTTTCACCCAAAACTAATCAGGCTTTTACACTGCCTTAGAGCATCTACATATACGTACCAAGTTTCATTGAAATGGAATAATTAGTACTGTAGATATCAGTGTGAAAGCTTAAAATTAATTTAATTATGCAAATTAGGTAATTAATATGTACAGATTTTAACCCAAAATTAATCAGGTCTATTGTCTTAGAGCATTTATGTACCAAATGTTATTGAAATGTGATGATTAGTACTTGAGATATTAGTGTGAAAGTTGCAAATTGGTTAGTTATGCAAAATAGATAATCAAGTTTCATTGAAATGTGATGATTAGTACTTGAGATAACAGTGGAAAAGCTGAAAATTAACTAATTATGCAAATTAGGTGATTACTATGAACAAATATTTACTCCAAAACAATCGATCTCTGCATAGTCCTAGAATATCTATGTATAGAAACGTTCATTGGAATGTGATTACTACTTGAGATTTCAAAAGCTGAAAATTAATTAATTATGCAAATTAGCTAATTAATATGTACTGATATTACAAAACTATCAGGTTTGTGCAGTGTCCTATGACATCTATGTACCAAGTTTCATTAAAATATTATGATTAGTACTTGAGATATCAGTGGAAAAGCCAAAAATTTAGTAATCATTATGCAAATTAGCTAATTAATATGCACAGATTTTTACCCCAAACTAATAAAATCTTAAATCGCATTAGTTCAGAGGATCTATGCACCAAGTTTTATCAAAAAACGATGCATGGTTCTTGAGATATCAGTGGAACAGACGGACACACATATACACACACACATATACACACACACACACACACACACACACACACACACACACACACACACACACACACACGCACACACACATACAGACATACAGACACACAGACACACACACACACCTACAGACACACTAACTGCAAAGACTCCCATTGTGTGCTTCGCACACGGGAGTCAAAAACTCACCAGGGTTGACTTCTCTGTAATCAGCCACACCATATGCATTTACAATAGATTGGAATGCAGTGGTAAATTTATTAACACGATTGTATGTTGGATGGTCTTTGTCAATATTCTCAACAACATGTAAAATTGATGGTACACTGGATTCACTTCTTTCCTACAAATCAACATACCACGAGAATGACTTTTTTATTAGAGATATGACAACAAGCAGCCTCTGGGCTGTGATAGCTCCGCAATTAGAGAATTGAAGATAAAATCACAAAATGAACAAATTTGAGAAAAGTCCACTTGAGGTACATAAATGTATAATATCAAAGCAATCACATTGTACTTTTCAACAAGAAGTCAAAAATATCATGTTTTACCAAAAATATTCACCAAGATTGGAGAATCAAAGATATCATCACGAAATGAACAAATCTAAGAGAGGTCTACCCAAGGTACATGTACACCAAGTATCAAAGCAATCAGACTTGTAGTTTTCAACAAGAAGTTGAACAAAGTAAAAAGTTGAAGCGCCAGCGAAGGTAAAATGGTTAATAATGTTAAACTACACATTTATGCCCACTTAGTCCAAAATTAAATATGAAATTAGGAAAAATATCAAAAACAAACATTGACAATGTCTAGTCCCTGCATTGTATTATGGGTATAAGTCACATGTACAATATATATGTCTATCAAAGGTCTCTATTCATCATCTGCATGTAAATTTCAATGCAGTATGACTGGAAGTACATAACTGACAAAATGTAGTACTGTAAAATCTGTATTAGAAGTTGCAGCTTCTATTAAAATGGTACAATGCAACAGAAGGGATGCGGCTTCTATTAGAGCATATACACATTCTTCTTAATTGTTCAAAAATAATGGGTGCGACTTCTATTAGAGATGCGGCTTCTAATACAGATTTTACGGTAATCAAAAAAAATACAGCCAGAGAAACTAGCACATATACCAGCTTAATAATAAATGGCCCCCAGCCAGCAATTTTGTTAAAAAGTATGACGTGCAATATGGTATGAATTAGGCAGAGGGTTCTCCGAACCCGTCTATTCACATAGTTCATACCTACCATAGACTCCACCATAGACTCCGGTCAGTCAAAATGACTATTTTGAACTGTAGGCAGAGTCAGACACCAATAGGTGGCGGGTTTTCCGAGCAAACAGAAATATGATGAAAGTCTTTTCCCAGTCCGGGATGAAATACAATAATCACTCAACACCCTGGTTAAGGCCCAAAAAGGGTGGTGTCTTACCTTGCCTGTGCTGTCCCCGGAGCAAGAAGCCAAAATGCTGCTACGGTGACAGGGTTCGGTGTGCCCGAGAAAGCTAGACCCCAACCCAATTCTTAGGGTAGTAAGCTTTCCAAGTAAATACCGAAACAGTTCTGCATGAGGGCGTAGTCTGCAAAGCGGGACCTGGGAGCTTCCAGGGGAGTGCTGACGGCTGGCCACATAAAATGCAGAGACTGACTTATTGCCTATGCGCAGAGACCCTTGTGGTCATTTGAGACGGGTGGGCAAACCAAGACTGACCCGCGACGATGGGACCCAATCTAAAGAGCCCTTCCTCAATGGATTCGATGTCTAGTTGATAGGTGTAGTTGATAAAGACGTTCTGCGTTCTCCAGAAGCCTGCCCTCAGTGTATGCTCGAGGGAGGCACCTGACGCTAGCACTAGTGAGTTGGCAATCACACAGACCTCATGTGCTCGTACTTGGTGTCTCTGCAAGCTCTTTGTCGAGGAAGTTAAAGTATTATAGACCTCTAATACAGTTGCAGTAAACCACATGGTTATGGAAGTTGGGGAAGCCGACCTATCCTGCCTGCCTGGGCCGTAACACAAAGACATGTGCCTGGCACCCCGTCCTGAATCCGTAGTACGGTTTGTTAGGAACTCGTGCTTGAACCGGGCAGAGAAGCAATTCCTGGCTAGCGGATTTGATCTGAACCCTCTGGTTCATTGCACTCCGAAGCTCCGAGACTGTACCCACCATTCCCTGAACAAAGAGCGTGGAAGATGTCCAGTCTGCGTCACTGAGGTGGGGGACGTACCCCCTGACTCAGCTTGTCGGCAATAACACGTGCGTCTAAGGCCGCGTCTCGTAGCACAGTAGTGGCCCTGGCCAAGAGAGCCAGGTGACACTAGGGGATGTCGCACATAGATGTGCGATGGCCCGCCAGTAAATGTGTCGCCTGGTCTAGGAGGCTGGTGCGTTCTGCCTCAGAGGTCTCCAGAGTCCTGGGCGCGCACAATAATGGCTCAAGCAGCTCTGCCTTCAGGGCTGGATGGGTCGTCTCCGATTGAGCTGGCGAAAACGCCCATGGAACGCGGCTGTCCCCCTTTGCCCGGTTTGCCAAAATAAAATTCGTGGTACTGGGGTCTGTGGAAGGAGCCTTGGGATCCGGTTGGGAGCGTTTTGATCTCATCCCACGCTATGGGGTTCGAAACCACTCCGACTGGGTAGCGTTTGGTCCAGAGGAAAGTGTTGCCTAAGGTTTTCCCCACCTGGGGGCCTTAAGCGTTACGTCCTCCGCGGCTGACCAACGTCCGCCCATCAACACCGTTTGTGTGTCCTGCACCCCACTCCGCACTCAGATAGACAGACAGGTTGAGACATGCCGACGGGGTTGCTTTGGATCACGACGCCCGTGATCCCATAAGCGTTGAAGCAACCTTAGGTGGTCGCCTTAGGATTAAGGGTGGAGGTATTTACATTGTATCACTGGGATCGATGATACTCCGCATCACCCCAAAAGCGTGGCTCACCAAGTCATTACGGATGGAAGACACTGAGGAACCGCCCGGAGTACCGGCTGTATCCGACGTGAGCGAACTGTGTCTCCTTTCACTTTAAATATGTGAGAGGGAGCGTGTTCGACTGTGCGTCTCATGACAGGGTCGGTTCCCTCTGGGGATGCCTGTGGGTCGGTAAGAAGGGAGTCAAAACCCACAGCGGAGACTGGACACAAGGATAAATTCATTACCGTTGTACCGCTATGGTGCGACGAACCCTGGCTGGCTGAAAATAGGGGGGGTCAACGTGTGCCTTGCCCTGAAAGCCCTGCCCCAAGATCGGAGGCTTGGCTGCCAGCACCCCGTTGGCATTCAGTGCCCGAGGCAGCAGAGGAAGTCCGGTGCAATTAGCCTGAGCTTCGGCCTCACCCAAATTAGTGGGAGAGCTGCGGCTGGGAACGGGGGTTCCCTGGAAGAGACGTGTTTGAATGCAAACATGCTTTCGTGTTTCTTCTAGCTCGCCCACCGAGGGGCCGTAGTGGAGACAGCTCGCTCCGACTGCGTCTGATCTACCCGGCCTGCCAGGGACACAATTGCCCCGACAGTCCTTCGACCAAAGCTCTCAACTCAGAGGCAAAACAAGCGCTGTGCGAGGAAGGGTCCACAAAGGGACCCGCAATGGGCCCCATTGGAGGAAAGCCTCCAGGGGCACAGCCTCGCTGCAGCCAGTAAAATCGGGTAAACAGACTGTGAAGATGCCCTCCGATCAGCAGGGGAGACCGAGAAAAAATATCGGTACCTCCACCATCGGGCCTCTTACTTGACGTCCCGGGTACACAAAGCACCAGTAGCCGAGTGTAAGGACTTTCCACTGATGCCAAATACGCACTCATTTTAACCGATTTGTTTACTGGACGCACGACCTTCCTGTGAAGAAACGAGCGTCTCAGCGATTTTTATGGCTCTGAAAGAAAAATCTCAGGCCTCAGAACAGTGAAAAAACACACGCCTTCATGGCAAAAACCCCAACCCTGCACGCAGCTACGACAAAAGTATTTTGGATGCGGGTTCTATGCTGGTGAATTCTGAATATAACCACTGCACAGTCGACTCGAAACACCAGGAGACCAAAAAAAAACGGCAGCGAGCCCTGGTGCTGTCATTACATCTATTCAGTTCTAAATACATCAAGCATAAAATGAAGACAACATGCATGAGGGAAGCGAATTACAGTAGTAAAAGGTGCCGCCACGAAACCAACAAGTGGTCACGTAGTGGCGCCGGGTTTTAATTTCTTTGTTGTGGAAAAGAAAGACAAGGGTAAAGAAGACAAGAAAAACTTATCCTACCAGTAAGAATGTTGAATGCTGCCCAGCAGCAACAACCCAAGCTAGAAACCTGGACAGGAAAAAGCAAAAGAGCCAGGCAGAGCCGTTCAGAATCATTCCCGACGAGGCGAAGATGAAAGAAGAGTGATTGTACAGCCGTTAATGGCGCTGCCATATGGCCTCAGTCACGTAGTTTGTGACGTAAGGGAAAGAGAATCCTGGGGTCATGGGGCTTCCCCTAACCTAGATTCTATCTCTCCATCACCGTCAGAATTGCTGATTAATGCCTACAGTTCAAAATAGTCATTTTGATTGACCGGAGTCTATGGTGGGTAATTGAACATAGTGAATTGGCCATCATTCGACCATCTTGAATCAGAACGTGAAACACATGAACAGGCATATGTATCCCAAGATGCATGATGTATATGTGAAGTTTGAATGTGATAAGCCCAAGCATGTCCAAAATAGAGGTGGCCTTGGGTGGATGCAAAACGAATACACAGAGGTCAATCCATAAGTCCCCGCTTTTGGATCAAACAAGCACTAAATATATAATATCAATCAGTCCCAGTCCTGTTTGTTTTATAGATATAACTTAACAAATCTTACTCACCGTTCCTCTTGTCAAAGCGTGTTGAATTTGGTCCAAATCTAAGACAGGACACCAACATTCCGCAATTAGACAGTTTCTGGTGACATCTAGATTAAAGCAATTCAATATATGATAGATGGCTTTAATCTTGCGTACTTTAATGAACCAGACAGTGATGTTTTTGGCAGCTAATGCCAAAGCTCTCAGACGATGTTCCTGTGTTTGGTGAAGCACCTATAATTGAAGAATAAAAATATAAACAATCTAACTTTTGGCTTTTTATATTGACCTGTTGAGAAGTGGGAATAAGTTGTATTATTGGATATATTTTGTTTGTTGCATCTGACACATGTGATTATTATGTGCAATGCAATTACAGTATTCACAAGATACACCTTGAGTTTTCAACTTCTTAGAACGTCCATCGAATCACACTGGAAATTGCCATTGCTTATATTGCCTTCTTAATTCATCAAAATTTGATGCAAATCACAGTCCCTATTACATTCTGTAGATTATAAAGTGAGATTCTAACACAATTCCATATTGTAACTGAAACCCAAACACTTACATTCTGTAGGTTATAAAGTGAGATTCTAACACAATTCCATTGTAACTGAATCCCAAACACTTACATTCTGTAGGTAATAAAGTGAGATTCTAACACAATTCCATGGTAACTGAAACCCAAACACTTACATTCTGTAGGTTATAAAGTGAGATTCTAACACAATACCACTGTAACTGAATCCCAAACACTTACATTCTGTAGGTTATAAAGTGAGATTCTAACACAATTCCATGGTAACTGAATCCCAAACACTTACATTCTGTAGGTTATAAAGTGAGATTCTAACACAATACCATTGTAACTGAATCCCAAACACTTACATTCTGTAGGTTATAAAGTGAGATTCTAACACAATACCACTGTAACTGAATCCCAAACACTTACATTCTGTAGGTTATAAAGTGAGATTCTAACACAATTCTATGGTAACAGAAACCCAAACACTTACATTCTGTAGGCTATAAAGTGAGATTCTAACACAATACCACTGTAACTGAATCCCAAACACTTACATTCTGTAGGTTATAAAGTGAGATTCTAACACAATACCACTGTAACTGAATCCCAAACACTTACATTCTGTAGGTTATAAAGTGAGATTCTAACACAATTCCATGGTAACTGAATCCCAAACACTTACATTCTGTAGGTTATAAAGTGAGATTCTAACACAATTCCATGGTAACAGAAACCCAAACACTTACATTCTGTAGGCTATAAAGTGAGATTCTAACACAATACCACTGTAACTGAATCCCAAACACTTACATTCTGTAGGTTATAAAGTGAGATTCTAACACAATTCCATGGTAACTGAATCCCAAACACTTACATTCTGTAGGTTATAAAGTGAGATTCTAACACAATTCCATGGTAACAGAAACCCAAACACTTACATTCTGTAGGCTATAAAGTGAGATTCTAACACAATACCACTGTAACTGAATCCCAAACACTTACATTCTGTAGGTTATAAAGTGAGATACTAACACAATTCCATGGTAACTGAATCCCAAACACTTACATTCTGTAGGTTATAAAGTGAGATTCTAACACAATACCATTGTAACTGAATCCCAAACACTTACATTCTGTAGGTTATAAAGTGAGATTCTAACACAATACCATGGTAACTGAAACCCAAACACTT
Source organism: Saccoglossus kowalevskii (assembly GCF_978046115.1). Lineage (NCBI taxonomy): Eukaryota > Metazoa > Hemichordata > Enteropneusta > Harrimaniidae > Saccoglossus > Saccoglossus kowalevskii. Next base: position 31,009,050 of record NC_140661.1, on the reverse strand, counting down.
AGTAAATACATTCTGTAGGTTATAAAGTGAGATTCTAACATAATACCATTGTAACTGAATCCCAAACACTTACATTCTGTAGGTTATAAAGTGAGATTCTAACACAATACCATGGTAACTGAATCCCAAACACTTACATTCTGTAGGTCATGAAGTCGGGTTCTAACACCTGCAGTCATCTGTTCACACTCAACTTGTGTCTCTGGACATGGATACAAAGCAGCATGGTATCTAGTAAAAAAAAAACAAGTATAATATTTGATATGAAAACATACTATAATTATATTTATAGTCATTATATGCCAACCGACTGTGGAATTCACTGATGAATGCCAACTGTAGAATTCACGGCCACACATATTAGTGTTCCACATTTATTGTGGAATTCACTGTTGTTCACAGACTACTCACTGCTACATGCAGACTGTGGTTTCAATGTGACACATTGACTATGGAATTTACCACCACATGACTGTGCAAGTCACCAGCGCTTATCACTTCAGCATCTAGCAAAATTGGATTTCTACTACATGTACTTACAAGTTATCGCTTAACCCAAAAAAATTATCATTCATTTTCTTCCTTTTCTCCATTTGTTATCAAGTGGTGTGTTTCAATGAATTCCACTGTATTTGTTATCAAGTGGTGTGTTTCAATGAATTCCACTGTATATGTTATCAAGTGGTGTGTTTCAATGAATTCCACTGTATTTGTTATCAAGTGGTGTGTTTAGATGAATTCCACTGTATTTGTTATCAAGTGATGTGTTTCAATGAATTCCACTCCATTTGTTATCAAGTGGAGTGTTTCAATAAATTCCAATCTATTTGTTATCAAGTGGTGTGTTTCAATGAATTCCACTCCATTTATTATCAAGTGGTGTGTTTCAATGAATTGCACTGTATTTGTTATCAAATGATGTGTTTCAATGAATTCCACTCCATTTGTTATCAAGTGATGTGTTTCAATGAATTGCACTCCATTTGTTATCAAGTGGTGTGTTTCAATGAATTGCACTCCATTTGTTATCAAGTGATGTGTTTCAATGAATTCCACTCCATTTGTTATCAAGTGGTGTGTTTCAATGAATTCCACTCCATTTGTTATCAAGTGGTGTGTTTCAATGAATTGCACTGTATTTGTTATCAAGTGATGTGTTTCAATGAATTCCACTCCATTTGTTATCAAGTGGTGTGTTTAGATGAATTGCACTCCATTTGTTATCAAGTGGTGTGTTTCAATGAATTCCACTCCATTTGTTATCAAGTGGTGTGCTTCAATGAATTCCACTCCATGTGTTATCAAGTGGTGTGTTTCAATGAATTGCACTCTATTTGTTATCAAGTGGTGTGTTTCAATGAATTGCACTCCATTTGTTATCAAGTGGTGTGCTTCAATGAATTCCACTGTATTTGTTATCAAGTGGTGTGTTTCAATGAATTCCACTGTATATGTTATCAAGTGGTGTGTTTAGATGAATTCCACTGTATTTGTTATCAAGTGGTGTGTGTTTCAATGTATTCCACTACATTTGTTATCAAGTGGTGTGTTTAGATGAATTCCACTGTATATGTTATCAAGTGGTGTGTTTCAATGAATTCCACTCCATTTGTTATCAAGTGGTGTGTTTCAATGAATTCCACTGTATATGTTATCAAGTGGTGTGTTTCAATGAATTGCACTCCATTTGTTATCAAGTGGTGTGTTTCAATGAATTCCACTCCATTTGTTATCAAGTGGTGTGCTTCAATGAATTCCACTGTATGTTATCAAGTGGTGTGTTTAGATGAATTCCACTGTATTTGTTATCAAGTGGTGTGTTTCAATGAATTCCACTCCATTTGTTATCAAGTGGTGTGTTTCAATGAATTGCACTCTATTTGTTATCAAGTGGTGTGTTTCAATGAATTCCACTCCATTTGTTATCAAGTGGTGTGTTTCAATGAATTCCACTGTATATGTTATCAAGTGGTGTGTTTAGATGAATTCCACTGTATTTTTTATCAAGTGGTGTGTGTTTCAATGTATTCCACTCCATTTGTTATCAAGTGGTGTGTTTCAATGAATTCCACTGTATATGTTATCAAGTGGTGTGTTTCAATGAATTCCACTCCATTTGTTATCAAGTGGTGTGTTTCAATGAATTCCAATCTATTTGTTATCAAGTGGTGTGTTTCAATGAATTCAACTCCATTTGTTATCAAGTGGTGTGTTTCAATGAATTCCACTCTATTTGTTATCAAGTGGTGTGTTTCAATGAATTCCACTGTATATGTTATCAAGTGATGTGTTTAGATGAATTCCACTGTATTTGTTACCAAGTGGTGTGTTTCAATGAATTCCACTGTATATGTTATCAAGTAGTGTGTTTAGATGAATTCCACTGTATTTATTACCAAGTAGTGTATTTACCCATCAAGAATTCTTTTAACTCTACTTTTCAGTTGTTCCCCTTGAAAGAATATAATAAACACAACTTTATGTATTTCATATCCCTGCAATAAAAGAAAACATGCATTTCATTAATTCCAAGACACTATGCTAAGATGGCATAATAGAATTCATCACTACACATATTTATGCATTTTGCAAGCTATATCTGATATACAGGAACATGATTGTACAGTGTTCTGTAGATGAAATATTTATTTAAAAATATGAATCTAAAAGCTCTGCCACCAGTGATGCCAAAAATTGCTGCCATGTGAATTCAATATTTATTCACTTTAAGCATACAACAATTTCATTGCACATGCTACTGTAAAAATTGATTCAAAACTATTTTACCAAACAGTTGTTGCTGAAAAAAATCAATTTATATTTTCCAGATAGTGTCAGATACTCAATTATGCATACATAAAAAAATACACATACGGAAAGAGTTTGGCAAATTACTTATTACAATTAAAGTACATAGATTAATACCAAGCAATTATCAGTCATGCAAGAACAAAAAATAGCATCCTTCTACCAAGTTTTAATTCATTTGGAAAGTTAGTCAATAAGAATGCAAATTAGCTAATATGTGCATTAATATGTAACATTTTCAACTATCAAAATAGTATGCATGTACCAAATTTTAATTCATATTAGCAAACTGCTTTTAGGGTATTAAAACATCACAATAATAATGAACAAGTAATTGAAAATGACACAGCCCTCGTTAAATTTGTGAAAGTTCTCTTTGTGCTCGTCATATTAAAGTGAAGGGGTTGTTGCAAGCGTGTTCTTGAAACTTGAGTCCCAAGTGGCGTTTACAACGGATTGTTTATTAACATGAAATTCAAACACGTGTTGCGTGATGACCCATCCGGTTTAAGACATAGCAAAGAAAAACATAGATCACAAGTGAAAGCATGTCCAAGTTATCACATTTTAAACAAACAAGATGGCCGCCAGTCGGCCATATTTGATCAAATTGCAAATTGAATTGACATGTAAATCCATTTATGACATGCTAAATATCAATGAAAATGATACATGGGTGACAGAGATATACAGTACTCATTTCGCCCAACCTCCCGCCCGCTTCCGGATTTCGATTATTTTTTATTTGCTCGCTTTGTTCAATTCGACCAGACAATTTCTGTTTCTTTTTCGACCGCGCAAATCCAGAAATATCCACTCGCTCGCTCGCCTGACAGCGCAACTGCCTGCATTTACAGTTCATTACCTATTGTTTCATGTACAAGTGTATCATTTTTGTTTTTATGAATAAATAATAAAGAAGAATAAATACAATCAGAAATTTATAGAACGACCGTTGAAAAAATACGGTGTATCACACTGCTACATGTATATAAAATTGGTAATAATACATACACGTAGTAATAATGTCCACCGTAAACAAGATCGAACCAAACATGTGAAATCAAATACGGCACTGACATAGACACAACTAATATGAAATAAAACCATATATTTTTGGTGTAGAGCGAAAAATGTCTACTGTATAGTACGGTATTCGTTGAGTAACCATGTGTAGGGTGTAGGGTGACGGTTGACATGCACGCATGGTTTGGGTTTAACACAGGTCAAATTGTAGTTATGTAAATACATGGCATCTATAACAATTGAAGAATATCTGCAGGAATAGTAAGACTGTAAAAAAAATCAACCAATCGATTGTTATAGAATGACTGTACTGTACAATTTGTCAAACAAATACAATACTTGCAAATGTAATGTCGGCCAGCACCCATCTTACTTGTCCGAAGTTGTCGAAGCAGACATCAATGAAGATCACGTTTTTTAACTAGGCGGCTGGCAAGTGGACTAAACTTGTTGAATTACAATCATTATGGTTATTATTTTTGCGCCCAATGTCTCGTTATAGAATAAAGGATTCAAATTTTGCAGGGTATTCCGTTTTGTGAACTCTAGGCGAAATACTTCCAATAGCTGTACGTAGTTCACTTACACCCAAAACAAAGTCAGATTGGACATTCAGTTGCGAGACGCGAACGGTAGGAAAAAAAGCGATAAGCGATGGGAAAAAAAGTGATAAAAGCGAGAGGTTGGGCGGAATGAGTAATGTAGTAATATGGCCAAAAATAAAAACAGTCGTTATTCGGCCATCTTTAATCTGATTATGAAACAAAGTGACATGTATGATGTATGTGCCAAATACAAATGTAAATAGTACATAAATCTTGGAAATATAGTAGTAAGGCCAGACAGTCAGATGGCTGTCAATCGGCCATCTTTTATTCGATTTTGAAACAAATTGTCATGGACATGTATCATAACATGTATGAAGTATATGCCAAATTTGAATAAAAACTGACAAAGCATGTCCAAAATACAACATTTTCAAAAAACAAGATGGCTGCCAGTAAGCCATTTTAAATCAAATTGCTAAACCACTGCATGTGCATATGTCCCACATAAAGTACTAAGCACATGCAAAGAATGGAAGGAATCAGTCCAAAGGATTCTGGAATACATTTGTATGACTCCGGATGGTCGCACGAAAGAACAAATGAATGTTTTCGGACTTCATCCGAACAGGGACTAAAATGCAGATATCATTTGACTATATGTTGTTACATATATGAATAGTCACTCACTGTACTTGGGTCCTCCAATGGGGATTCTATTTCTGCATGGCGTAGGAAAACGTTGCCATGGCAAACTCTCCACAGCATTCTCTCAAAACCTGTGAATCTTTCTCTACTGATAACACCCGCCAGCATTCTACATAACAAGAATATTGAAATATCTGTTAAAAAGACATAAATATCACAGAAATATAATTTTTTATAAACAATGATAACAATTTATTCAATACTGACAAAATATTATAATAAGTTTATAATCAGAGAAAGCTTAGAAAGAACTCCCGTGTGCTGAGAATATTGGAGACACTTTAAAATTAATTAAAATTTAAGATTTGCTTTTCAAACGAGAAGCTTGGCAACTAATTTTTGTCTGCTATTTGAGATGCATAACATGAATAAAATACATTTGATTTTTCATCCATGGTTTTTAGTCTAATTTATTCCAGAGCATCTCTGCGATGAATTCAATTCAAATCTGATTTTATTAGATATCAGAAATAGGCCAATAATAGATAATCACTATGCATATTTATCAACATTAAACTAATCATGTCTGTGGATTACTTCAATGAACCAAATGAATTATTATACAAACAAGCCATGCATGGCACAGTCCCAGTTAGTTATCAAATTTAAGATATATATGGTGGTTTTGTTTATAGTAATATAGCTGGAATATAACCATGTCAGGAATATGATTTTTTAACATTAAAATGATTGACATTTGTATCTGATCGTCAAACAAGTACAAGATATTGCTCTGGAACAGCATTCAAAATCAGTTATTTTGAATACATGTATACCGGTATATATAACATGTTGTATGACGAATATATAAAATTTGAATATAATCAGTCAAAGCATTTAAGAGATATGGCTCTAGAACCCCAATCATTAAAGCAAAATGGCTGTCAGTCAGCCATTTTGAATCCAATCTGAAAAATAAAATGACGTGCATCAGAAACCCGTTTAATGTATGTACCAAGTTTGAACGAAATCCATCCATAAATGCCAGAAATGCTTGATATTTGATGATTTTTTAGCAAAAAAATGGCCACCATTTGGCCATTTTGAATAGGATCGTCAAACCAATATATCTGTCTATGACATCATGTATAATGAATGTTTAAAATTTGAATATAATCAGTGAAAGCAAGTCAGAGATATGGCACGAGAGCCACATTCATTGAAACAAAATGACCGCCAGTCGGCCATTTTGAATCTTATCTGAAAAACAAAATTATTTGCATCGAGGTCCCATAACGTCTAATGTATATACCAAGTTTGAACAAAATCCATCTGTAAACAGCCGAGAAATACTTGATTTTTAGAATTTTTTAGCACAAAAATGGCCGCCATTCGGCCATCTTGAATCAGATCGTGAAACAAAATGATGTGCATCAAGGTCCTATAATTTCTAATGTATATACAAAGTTTGAACAAAATCCATCTGTAAACAACCAAGAAATGCTTGATTTTGATGATTTTTAGCACAAAAATGGCCGCCATTCGGCTATCTTGAATCAGATCATGAAACAAATTGATGTGCATATGTATAATATCATGTATGATGTATGTGTGAAGTTTGATTGTGATTGGTCCAGGCATTTCTAAGATACAGGTTCGGACGCACGCACGCATGAACGCACGCACACACACACACACACGCACGCACGCATGGACACACAGAGGCCAAAACATAAGTCCCCGTTTTCCGACTGCGTTCGAACGGGGACTAATTAAGCAATTATTAGTCTTAGATTTAGGTCTGTATATTGTTTCAGGGTGCACATGTACACAGTTTCATTATAATGTGATGATTAATCTAAGCTAAATTAGTGGAAAGCTGAAAAGTAAATTATTATGCAAATTAGGTAATTATCATAGATGTATATAAATCTAAAACTAATTTGATCATCACATTGGGTTAGAGTACATACCGAAATTCATTGAATTATTATAAGTACTGGCACAGACAATCTATGTATGAAGTTTTTGTTGAAATGTGATTAGAACCAAAAATTACTAGGCAATTAATATGATCTGGTTTTAATTCAAAACTGAGCGGGTCTATGCATTGTTCTGGAGCATCAATATAGCAAGTTTCATTGAAATGGAATAACTAGTACACGTGATATCAGTGTAAAAGCTGAAAATTATGCAAATTGGGTAATTAATATGCACTGATTTTAACCCAAAATTAATTAGGTCTGTGCGTTGTCCTAGAGCATTAGTCCAGCGCATCTATGTACCAAGTTTCATCAAAATCTAATGAATGGCTCTTTAGATATCAGTGGAAGAGTCAAGGAACAGCTAAAAATTAGCTAATTATCATGCAAATCTAGTAATTAATATGCATGGTTTCAACCAAAACCTAATCAAATCTGCGCATTAGCCCAGAGCATCTGTACATCAAGTTTCATTAAAAACAAACATACGGTTCTTGAGATATCAGTGGAACGGACAGACACACACACACATACATACATACATAGATACAGGGTAACTGCAAAGACTCCCATTATGTGCTTCGCACACGGGAGTCAAAAACAGGAAAACAAAACAAGAAACCAGATTATGATTGTAAAAACTTTGTCAAAATCTGTCAAAGCATGTTTTAAAAATGGTTACAAAGATATAAAAATAAAACTAACATGATCTCGGAAAACAAATAATGTATGTTGTTCATACCAAGTTTGAATGAAACCAGATCTAGCACACCTTTTTGGTAACATATTTACATGTTTCTGAGAAAAAAATTGCCACTATTCAGGAAAAGTTCTGCAAAATGAAACAAGCAGCCTGTCGGCTGAGATACATGTAGCTCCGCTGTTAGCAAGGCACATTGCAATTAAAGAACAGAAGATATCATCAGAAAATGAACAATATGTATAATATCAAAGCAATTGGACTTGCTGTTTTCAACAAGAATTCAAAAACATCACTTATCACCAAAAATAATCATCAAAATTAGAGAATAAAAGATATCATCACAAAATGAACAAATCTGAGAGAGGACCACATGTAGTACCTATATATGTAATATCAAAGCAATTGCACTTGTGGTTTTTAACAAGAAGTCAAAAATATCACTTTTTACCAAAAATGACAAAAATATTCACCAAAATTAGAGAATTGTAGATATCATTACAAAATAAACAAATCTGAGAGGTCCACATGTAGTACCTATATATGTTAATTCAAAGCAATTGGACTTGCGGTTTTCAACAATAAGTCAAAAATATCACTTTTTACCAAACATGACAAAAATATTCACCAAAATTAGAAAATTGAAGATATCATTACAAAATGACAAATCTGAGAGAGGTCCACATGTAGTACCTATATGTAATATCAAAGCAATTGGACTTGCGGTTTTTTAACAAGAGGTCGAAAATATCACTTTTTACCAAAAATGACAAAAATATTCACCAAAATTAGAGAATTGAATATATCATCATGAAATGAACAAATCTGAGAGAGGTCTACCAAAGGTACATATACACCAAGCATCAAAGCATTCAGGCTTGTAGTTTTCAGCCATTTTGAATCAAATCACAAAAAACGTTCTGTAACAACAACTCATCAAGTGTGATGTCCATACCAAAGTTGAATGCAATAGGCCTGTCACCCATGACAACATGTTGACTTTTGGATTTGTTTTTTGACAAAAATGGAAGTTCAGGTAGAAACTAGGAAAATAATACATCTGAGGGTATGAAATTGATTATAAATATTGTACTTACCCTAATCCTGGAAGATGATCTGATCTAATCCCACCTTCTTCTGCTATCTGAGTATCAAACTGCCCCTGACTGCCACGCCGTACTTCAAACTACAGAGAAAAGAATAAGATAAGATAAACTAAATTACAGATGAATTGAAAAATAAAATACATACAAAATACATTTCTACATGAAAAGAAATTATTTGCTGCCTCTAATAGGGAATGCTCTTTTTATGAAATGAATGACTTCTTTTAATGTTTGTTTATAATTTGCATTCACGAAGTAAATATAAATAAGATTGTTTTTGTGTTTTAACATTTTGAAAATCTGGGGATATACTGAGTGAAGTTTCTTTCTTGTTTCTGTGAATAATTTATAAAAAATAAAAAATGCAGGTCATTTTGGTTTCAGAGATTGCATTTTTTGTTCAACCTTGTTCAATTTGAAGTCTATGTGTGCTAAATTTCATTTTAGTCAAAATGCCTATTTGATGTTTCCATTTTGTCCCAATGTTCTTGCCTAATGTTTATGTATAGCTTCAAACAGGTTTAGTACTAAGCAACTGAATGTGTGATTCGATTATTTAATTGCATTGGTTTTGTTATAACTTCAGTAGCTTTGTCAGCTAGTCTTTTCATGATCTATTCATATTGAATATATGTAAATGATATTCAGGGATTGCGTTAACCCCATATTTTGCTTCCCGGACTCCAATTATTGAAGAGGGACCCAGTTTTTCTGGCAAGCTGTGGTCCAATCTCTAACACGCAGCCTATCGGCTGCGATAGCTCCGCTGTTAGCAATGCACATTTCAATTAAAGAACTGAAGACATCATTAGAAAATGAACAATATGTATAGTATCAAAGCAATCGGACTTACAGTTTTTTACAAGAAGTCGAAAATATCACTTTTTACCAAAAATTACAAAAATATTCACCAAAATTAAAGAATTGAAGATATCATCACAAAATGAACAAATCTGAGAGAGGTCCACATGTAGTACCTATATATGTAATATCAAAGCAATCGGACTTACAGTTTTTAACAAGAAGTCGAAAATATCACTTTTTACCAAAAATGACAAAAATATTCACTAAAATTAGAGAATTGAAGATATCATCACGAAATGAACAAATCTGAGAGAGGTCCACATGTAGTATTATTATATATGTAATATCAAAGCAATCGGACTTGCGGTTTTTAACAAGAAGTCGAAAATATCACTTTTTACCAAAAATGACAAAAATATTCACCAAAATTATAGAATTGCAGATATCATCACGAAATGAACAAATCTGAGAGAGGTCCACATGTAGTACCTATACATGTAATATCAAAGCAATTGCACTTGCGGTTTTTAACAAGAAGTCGAAAATATCACTTTTTACCAAAAATGACAAAAATATTCACCAAAATTAGAGAATTGAAGATATCAAGAAGAAGTCAAAAAAGGAAAACATTGACACGGATGACCGACGACGGACGACGACTGACGACTCATATCACTCATATGATAAGCTTCGCTCGACAAAGTGGACAGCGGAGCTAATAAAGTTATCCAGGGTCAAATTTCAATTTCTTAAAATCGTCTTGCCGAGACATAGTGCAAAACCTGTGTTCTGTATTTAAATTTTAAGTGTTTTATTTTATTTATTTCATAATTTTATTTTCTATTGTAATTCAGTTGCAAACACTATCAGTTTATCCAGAGAATTTGCAGACTTTCTTTTGTTGCAGCTGTGAGAACAATATCATCAGTGAAGAGAAGTGATGTATTTTTTGGATTGTTTTAGTCTATATCTTGAATTTTAAATCTGTGACCAATGAATGTGAAAGTTAAAAAGTGTTTGGAAGGTCTCGCTTCACTCAATCATGAATTCTGAAATTTACCAAGTTTTACTTCAAATTGCATGATTTGTGTTTTACAAATCTGACCATTGATTGGAATTTAAAGAAAAGACCTTATCTCCAGATTCTGTCAAAACATTTTGTCAGGTCAATGAAGCATGTTTTGTTATTATGATGAAAAATAAGGGTGTCAAGTCAAGCCTGTTGATAACCATTGCAAATATTTTTCTTTATACTTACATCACGGAAGAACGTTCTAGTTTTTGTCAAGACATGTTGCAGCTCAGTTAGCTCTAAATAATTACGCTTTAATGACTCAGTGTTGTTGTTCACATCCTTCATCTCATTCTCTAGCTTCTCAAAAGTTGCCTTAAAATAAGAAAATTAGTCATGAGATCAAAACAAAATTAGTCATGAATCCACAACAAAATCACAGGGACACTGGTAAGTTCCCAATGAGATGATAACAACAAAAGCACATACACACTGATCAGTCACCAATGAGATGTCAACAACAAAAGCACAGGCACACTGGTCAGTCACCAATGAGATGTCCACAACAAAAACAGGCATACTGATCAGTCACCAATGAGATGTCCACAACAAAAACGCAGGCACACTGGTCAGATAACAATGAGATGTCCACAACAAAAACACAGACACACTGGTCAGTTACCAATGAGATGTTCACAACAAAAACACAGGCACACTGATCAGTTAGCAATGAATTGTCCACAACAAAAACACAGGCACACTGGTCAGTTAACAATAATATGTCCACAACAATAACACAGGCACACTGGTCAGTTAACAATGAGATGTCCACAACAACAACACAGTCACACTGGTCAGTTAACAATAATATGTCCACAACAATAACACAGGCACACTGGTCAGTTAACAATGAGATGTCCACAACAACAACACAGGCACACTGGTCAGTTAACAATAATATGTCCACAACAATAACACAGGCACACTGGTCAGTTAACAATGAGATGTCCACAACAACAACACAGACACACTGGTCAGTTAACAATGAGATGTCCACAACAAAAACACAGGCACACTGGTCAGTTAACAATGAGATGCCACAACAAAAAACACATACACACTGGTCAGTTAACAATGAGATGTCCACAACAAAAACACAGGCACACTGGTCAGTTACCAATGAGATGTTCACAACAAAAACACAGACACACTGGTCAGTTACCAATGAGATGTCCACAACAAAAACACAGACACACTGGTCAGTTAACAATAAGATGTTCACAACAAAAACACAGACACACTGGTCAGTTACCAATAAGATGTTCACAACAAAAACACAGACACACTGGTCAGTCACCAATAAGATGTCCACAACAAAAACACAGACACACTGGTCAGTAAACAATGAGATGTCCACAACAAAAACACAGGCACACTGGTCAGTTACCAATGAAATGTTCACAACAAAAACACAGACACACTGGTCAGTTAACAATGAGATGTCCACAACAAAAACACAGACACACTGGTCAGTTACCAATGAGATGTTCACAACAAAAACACAGACACACTGGTCAGTTAACAATAAGATGTTCACAACAAAAACACAGAACACTAGTCAGTTACCAATGAGATGTCCACAACAAAAACACAGGCACACTGGTCAGTTAACAATGAGATGTCCACAACAAAAACACAGGCACACTGGTCAGTTAACAATGAGATGTTCAAAACAACAACACATACACACTGGTCAGTTAACAATGAGATGTTCAAAACAACAACACATACACACTGGTCAGTTAACAATGAGATGTTCACAACAAAAACACAGGCACACTGGTCAGTTAACAATGAGATGTTCACAACAACAACACATACACACTGGTCAGTTAACAATGAGATGTTCACAACAACAACACATACACACTGGTTAGTTAACAATGAGATGTCCACAACAAAAACACAGGCACACTGGTCAGTTAACAATGAGATGTCCACAACAAAAACACATACACACTGGTCAGTTAACAAGGAGATGTTCACAACAACAACACACACACATTGGTCAGTTAACAATGAGATGTTCACAACAAAAACACAGGCACACTGGTCAGTTAACAATGAGATGTCCACAACAAAAACACAAACACTGATCAGTTACCAATGAGATGTTCACAACAAAAACACAGACACACTGGTCAGTTACCAATGAGATGTCCACAACAATAACACAGACACACTGGTCAGTTACCAATGAGATGTCCACAACAAAAACACAAACACTGATCAGTTACCAATGAGATGTTCACAACAAAAACACAGACACACTGGTCAGTTACCAATGAGATGTCCACAACAATAACACAGACACACTGGTCAGTTACCAATGAGATGTTCACAACAACACATACACACTGGTCAGTTAACAATGAGATGTTCACAACAATAACACAGACACACTGGTCATTTAACAATGAGATGTTCACAACAATAACACAGACACACTGGTCAGTTAACAATGAGATGTCCACAACAAAAACACAGACACACTGGTCAGTTAACAATGAGATGTCCACAACAATAACACAGGCACACGGGTCAGTTAACAATGAGATGTCCACAACAATAACACAGACACACTGGTCAGTTACCAATGAGATGTTCACAACAATAACACAGGCACACAGGTCAGTTAACAATGAGATGTCCACAACAATAACACATACACACTGGTCAGTTACCAATGAGATGTTCACAACAACAACACATACACACTGGTCAGTTAACAATGAGATGTCCACAACAATAACACATACACACTGGTCAGTTACCAATAAGATGTCAACAACAAAAACACAGGCACACTGGTCAGTTACCAATAAGATGTCAACAACAAAAACACAGACACACTGGTCAGTTAACAATGAGTTGTCCACAACAAAAACACATGGACACTGGTCAGTTAACAATGAGATGTCCACAACAAAAACACAGACACACTGGTCAGTTAACAATGAGATGTTCACAACAAAAACACAGGCACACTGGTCAGTTACCAATGAGATGTTCACAACAAAAACACAGACACACTGGTCAGTAAACAATGAGATGTCCACAACAAAAACACAGACACACTGGTCAGTTAACAATGAGATGTCCACAACAATAACACAGACACACTGGTCATTTAACAATGAGATGTCCACAACAATAACACAGACACACTGGTCAGTTAACAATGAGATGTCCACAACAACAACACAGACACACAGGTCAGTTAACAATGAGATGTCCACAACAATAACACAGGCACACGGGTCAGTTAACAATGAGATGTCCACAACAAAAACACATGGACACTGGTCAGTTAACAATGAGATGTCCACAACAAAAACACAGACACACTGGTCAGTTAACAATGAGATGTCCACAACAAAAACACAGACACACTGGTCAGTTAACAATGAAACGTCCACAACAAAAACACATGGACACTGGTCAGTTAACAATGAGATGTCCACAACAAAAACACAGACACACTGGTCAGTTAACAATGAGATGTCCACAACAAAAACACAGACACACTGGTCAGTTAACAATAAGATGTTCACAACAAAAACACAGACACACTGGTCAGTTACGAATAAGATGTTCACAACAAAAACACAGACACACTGGTCAGTCACCAATAAGATGTTCACAACAAAAACACAGACACACTGGTCAGTTAACAATGAGATGTCCACAACAAAAACACATGGACACTGGTCAGTTAACAATGAGATGTCCACAACAAAAACACAGACACACTAGTCAGTTAACAATGAGATGTTCACAACAAAAACACGGGCACACTGGTCAGTTAACAATGAGATGTTCACAACAAAAACACAGGCACACTGGTCAGTTACCAATAAGATGTCCACAACAAAAACACAGACACACTGGTCAGTAAACAATGAGATGTCCACAACAAAAACACAGACACACTGGTCAGTTAACAATGAGATGTCCACAACAAAAACACAGACACACTGGTCAGTTAACAATGAGATGTCCACAACAAAAACACATGGACACTGGTCAGTTAACAATGAAATGTCCACAACAAAAACACAGACACACTGGTCAGTTAACAATGAGATGTTCACAACAAAAACACAGGCACACTGGTCAGTTAGCAATGAGATGTTCACAACAAAAACACAGGCACACTGGTCAGTTACCAATAAGATGTCCACAACAAAAACACAGACACACTGGTCAGTTAACAATGAGATGTCCACAACAAAAACACAGACACACTGGTCAGTTAACAATGAGATGTCCACAACAAAATCACTGACACACTGGTCAGTTAACAATGAGATGTCCACAACAAAAACACATGGACACTGGTCAGGTAACAATGAGATGTCAACAATAAAAACACAGACACACTGGTCAGTTATAATGAGATGTTCACAACAAAAACACAGGCACACTGGTCATTTAACAATGAGATGTCCACAACAAAAACACATGGACACTGGTCAGTTAACAATGAAATGTCCACAACAAAAACACAGACACACTGGTCAGTTAACAATGAGATGTTCACAACAAAAACACAGGCACACTGGTCAGTTAGCAATGAGATGTTCACAACAAAAACACAGGCACACTGGTCAGTTACCAATAAGATGTCCACAACAAAAACACAGACACACTGGTCAGTTAACAATGAGATGTCCACAACAAAAACACAGACACACTGGTCAGTTATAATGAGATGTTCACAACAAAAACACAGGCACACTGGTCATTTAACAATGAGATGTTCACAACAAAAACACAGGCACACTGGTCAGTTACCAATGAGATGTCCACAACAACAACACAGGCACACTGGTCAGTTAACAATGAGATGTTCACAACAATAACACAGACACACTGGTCAGTAAACAATGAGATGTCCACAACAAAAACACATGGACACTGGTCAGTTAACAATGAGATCTCCACAACAAAAACACGGACACACTGGTCAGTTACCAATGAGATGTCCACAGCAAAAACACAGGCACACTGGTCAATTAACAATGAGATGTCCACAGCAAAAACACAGGCACACTGGTCAATTAACAATGAGATGTCCACAACAAAAACACAGGCACACTGGTCAGTTAACAATGAGATCTCCACAACAATAACACAGGCACACTGGTCAGTTAACAATGAGATGTCCACAACAATAACACAGGCACACTGGTCAGTTAACAATGAGATGTCCACAACAAAAACACAGGCACACTGGTCAGTAAACAATGAGATGTCCACAACAAAAACACAGACACACTGGTCAGTTAACAATGAGATGTCCACAACAATAACACAGACACACTGGTCAGTTAACAATGAGATGTCCACAACAATAACACAGGCACACGGGTCAGTTAACAATGAGATGTCCACAACAAAAACACAGACACACTGGTCAGTTAACAATGAAACGTCCACAACAAAAACACATGGACACTGGTCAGTTAACAATGAGATGTCCACAACAAAAACACAGACACACTGGTCAGTTAACAATGAGATGTCCACAACAAAAACACAGACACACTGGTCAGTTAACAATAAGATGTTCACAACAAAAACACAGACACACTGGTCAGTTACGAATAAGATGTTCACAACAAAAACACAGACACACTGGTCAGTCACCAATAAGATGTTCACAACAAAAACACAGACACACTGGTCAGTTAACAATGAGATGTCCACAACAAAAACACATGGACACTGGTCAGTTAACAATGAGATGTCCACAACAAAAACACATGGACACTGGTCAGTTAACAATGAGATGTCCACAACAAAAACACAGACACACTAGTCAGTTAACAATGAGATGTTCACAACAAAAACACGGGCACACTGGTCAGTTAACAATGAGATGTTCACAACAAAAACACAGGCACACTGGTCAGTTACCAATAAGATGTCCACAACAAAAACACAGACACACTGGTCAGTTAACAATGAGATGTCCACAACAAAAACACAGACACACTGGTCAGTTAACAATGAGATGTCCACAACAAAAACACAGACACACTGGTCAGTTAACAATGAGATGTCCACAACAAAAACACATGGACACTGGTCAGTTAACAACGAAATGTCCACAACAAAAACACAGACACACTGGTCAGTTAACAATGAGATGTTCACAACAAAAACACAGGCACACTGGTCAGTTACCAATAAGATGTCCACAACAAAAACACAGACACACTGGTCAGTTAACAATGAGATGTCCACAACAAAAACACAGACACACTGGTCAGTTAACAATGAGATGTCCACAACAAAATCACTGACACACTGGTCAGTTAACAATGAGATGTCCACAACAAAAACACATGGACACTGGTCAGGTAACAATGAGATGTCAACAATAAAAACACAGACACACTGGTCAGTTATAATGAGATGTTCACAACAAAAACACAGGCACACTGGTCATTTAACAATGAGATGTTCACAACAAAAACACAGGCACACTGGTCAGTTACCAATGAGATGTCCACAACAACAACACAGGCACACTGGTCAGTTAACAATGAGATGTTCACAACAATAACACAGACACACTGGTCAGTAAACAATGAGATGTCCACAACAAAAACACATGGACACTGGTCAGTTAACAATGAGATCTCCACAACAAAAACACAGACATACTGGTCAGTTACCAATGAGATGTCCACAGCAAAAACACAGGCACACTGGTCAATTAACAATGAGATGTCCACAGCAAAAACACAGGCACACTGGTCAATTAACAATGAGATGTCCACAACAAAAACACAGGCACACTGGTCAGTTAACAATGAGATGTCCACAACAATAACACAGGCACACTGGTCAGTTAACAATGAGATGTCCACAACAAAAACACAGGCACACTGGTCAGTTAACAATGAGATGTCCACAACAATAACACAGGCACACTGGTCAGTTAACAATGAGATGTCCACAACAATAACACAGGCACACTGGTCAGTTAACAATGAGATGTCCACAACAAAAACACAGACACACTGGTCAGTTAACAATAAGATGTTCACAACAAAAACACAGACACACTGGTCAGTTACCAATAAGATGTCCACAACAAAAACACAGGCACACTGGTCAGTTAACAATGAGATGTCCACAACAATAACACAGGCACACTGGTCAGTTAACAATGAGATGTCCACAACAAAAACACAGGCACACTGGTCAGTTAACAATGAGATGTCCACAACAAAAACACAGGCACACTGGTCAGTTACCAATAATGTAATTTTCAACTAAGAATATAAAAAATCCAAAAACTCTGTGAGAGTTAGTTCGTTAGTTATCGAATTTAAGATATATAATTTTGCTTATAGTAATATAGCTGGAATATAAACATGTCAGGAATATGATTATGATGATTGACATTTGTATCTGATTGAGAAACGAGTATTGAGAGATATTGCTCTGGAACAGCATTAATTAATTAAAACAAAATCAGCCATTTTGAATACATACAATGTATGTATATATAATGAATATATGTAATTTGAACATAGTCAGTCAATGCATGTCAGAGATATGGCTCTAGAAGCCCATTCATTAAAACAAAATGGCCACTAGTCAGCCATTCTGAATCCGATCTAAAAAATAAAATAACGTGCATTAGGAACCCGTAATGTATACTGTATGTACTAAGTTTGAAGCCCAGATGTCCACAACAAAAACACAGACACACTGGTCAGTTAACAATAAGATGTTCACAACAAAAACACAGACACACTGGTCAGTTACGAATAAGATGTTCACAACAAAAACACAGACACACTGGTCAGTCACCAATAAGATGTTCACAACAAAAACACAGACACACTGGTCAGTTAACAATGAGATGTCCACAACAAAAACACATGGACACTGGTCAGTTAACAATGAGATGTCCACAACAAAAACACATGGACACTGGTCAGTTAACAATGAGATGTCCACAACAAAAACACAGACACACTAGTCAGTTAACAATGAGATGTTCACAACAAAAACACGGGCACACTGGTCAGTTAACAATGAGATGTTCACAACAAAAACACAGGCACACTGGTCAGTTACCAATAAGATGTCCACAACAAAAACACAGACACACTGGTCAGTAAACAATGAGATGTCCACAACAAAAACACAGACACACTGGTCAGTTACCAATAAGATGTCCACAACAAAAACACAGACACACTGGTCAGTTAACAATGAGATGTCCACAACAAAAACACATGGACACTGGTCAGTTAACAATGAAATGTC
Organism: Saccoglossus kowalevskii; assembly: GCF_978046115.1. NCBI lineage: Eukaryota > Metazoa > Hemichordata > Enteropneusta > Harrimaniidae > Saccoglossus > Saccoglossus kowalevskii. The sequence continues at coordinate 30,990,064 of NC_140661.1, read as the reverse complement.
CACAACAAAAACACAGACACACTGGTCAGTTAACAATGAGATGTTCACAACAAAAACACAGGCACACTGGTCAGTTAGCAATGAAATGTCCACAACAAAAACACAGACACACTGGTCAGTTAACAATGAGATGTTCACAACAAAAACACAGATACACTGGTCAGTTAACAATGAGATGTCCACAACAAAAACACAGACACACTGGTCAGTTAACAATGAGATGTCCACAACAAAATCACTGACACACTGGTCAGTTAACAATGAGATGTCCACAACAAAAACACATGGACACTGGTCAGGTAACAATGAGATGTCAACAATAAAAACACAGACACACTGGTCAGTTAACAATGAGATGTCCACAACAAAAACACATGGACACTGGTCAGGTAACAATGAGATGTCAACAATAAAAACACAGACACACTGGTCAGTTATAATGAGATGTTCACAACAAAAACACAGGCACACTGGTCATTTAACAATGAGATGTTCACAACAAAAACACAGGCACACTGGTCAATTAATAATGAGATGTCCACAACAAAAACACAGGCACACTGGTCAGTTAACAATGAGATGTCCACAACAATAACACAGGCACACTGGTCAGTTAACAATGAGATGTCCACAACAAAAACACAGACACACTGGTCAGTTAACAATGAGATGTCCACAACAAAAACACAGGCACACTGGTCAGTTAACAGTGTGATGTCCACAACAAAAACACAGGCACACTGGTCAGTTACCAATGAGATGTTCACAACAAAAACACAGACACACTGGTCAGTTACCAATGAGATGTCCACACCAAAAACACAAACACACTGGTCAGTTAACAATGAGATGTTCACAACAAAAACACAGACACACTGGTCAGTTAACAATGAGATGTCCACAACAATAACACAGGCACACTGGTCAGTTAACAATGAGATGTCCACAACAAAAACACAGGCACACTGGTCAGTAAACAATGAGATGTCCACAACAAAAACACAGACACACTGGTCAGTTAACAATGAGATGTCCACAACAAAAACACGTGGACACTGGTCAGTTAACAATGAGATGTCCACAACAAAAACACAGACACACTGGTCAGTTAACAATGAGATGTCCACAACAAAAACACAGACACACTGGTCAGTTAACAATGAAACGTCCACAACAAAAACACATGGACACTGGTCAGTTAACAATGAGATGTCCACAACAAAAACACAGACACACTGGTCAGTTAACAATGAGATGTCCACAACAAAAACACAGACACACTGGTCAGTTAACAATAAGATGTTCACAACAAAAACACAGACACACTGGTCAGTTACGAATAAGATGTTCACAACAAAAACACAGACACACTGGTCAGTCACCAATAAGATGTTCACAACAAAAACACAGACACACTGGTCAGTTAACAATGAGATGTCCACAACAAAAACACATGGACACTGGTCAGTTAACAATGAGATGTCCACAACAAAAACACATGGACACTGGTCAGTTAACAATGAGATGTCCACAACAAAAACACAGACACACTAGTCAGTTAACAATGAGATGTTCACAACAAAAACACGGGCACACTGGTCAGTTAACAATGAGATGTTCACAACAAAAACACAGGCACACTGGTCAGTTACCAATAAGATGTCCACAACAAAAACACAGACACACTGGTCAGTTAACAATGAGATGTCCACAACAAAAACACAGACACACTGGTCAGTTAACAATGAGATGTCCACAACAAAAACACAGACACACTGGTCAGTTAACAATGAGATGTCCACAACAAAAACACATGGACACTGGTCAGTTAACAACGAAATGTCCACAACAAAAACACAGACACACTGGTCAGTTAACAATGAGATGTTCACAACAAAAACACAGGCACACTGGTCAGTTACCAATAAGATGTCCACAACAAAAACACAGACACACTGGTCAGTTAACAATGAGATGTCCACAACAAAAACACAGACACACTGGTCAGTTAACAATGAGATGTCCACAACAAAATCACTGACACACTGGTCAGTTAACAATGAGATGTCCACAACAAAAACACATGGACACTGGTCAGGTAACAATGAGATGTCAACAATAAAAACACAGACACACTGGTCAGTTATAATGAGATGTTCACAACAAAAACACAGGCACACTGGTCATTTAACAATGAGATGTTCACAACAAAAACACAGGCACACTGGTCAGTTACCAATGAGATGTCCACAACAACAACACAGGCACACTGGTCAGTTAACAATGAGATGTTCACAACAATAACACAGACACACTGGTCAGTAAACAATGAGATGTCCACAACAAAAACACATGGACACTGGTCAGTTAACAATGAGATCTCCACAACAAAAACACAGACATACTGGTCAGTTACCAATGAGATGTCCACAGCAAAAACACAGGCACACTGGTCAATTAACAATGAGATGTCCACAGCAAAAACACAGGCACACTGGTCAATTAACAATGAGATGTCCACAACAAAAACACAGGCACACTGGTCAGTTAACAATGAGATGTCCACAACAATAACACAGGCACACTGGTCAGTTAACAATGAGATGTCCACAACAAAAACACAGACACACTGGTCAGTTAACAATAAGATGTTCACAACAAAAACACAGACACACTGGTCAGTTACCAATAAGATGTCCACAACAAAAACACAGGCACACTGGTCAGTTAACAATGAGATGTCCACAACAATAACACAGGCACACTGGTCAGTTAACAATGAGATGTCCACAACAAAAACACAGGCACACTGGTCAGTTAACAATGAGATGTCCACAACAAAAACACAGGCACACTGGTCAGTTACCAATGAGATGTTCACAACAAAAACACAGACACACTGGTCAGTTACCAATGAGATGTCCACAACAAAAACACAGACACACTGGTCAGTTAACAATAAGATGTTCACAACAAAAACACAGACACACTGGTCAGTTACCAATAAGATGTTCACAACAAAAACACAGACACACTGGTCAGTCACCAATAAGATGTCCACAACAAAAACACAGGCACACTGGTCAGTTAACAATGAGATGTCCACAACAATAACACAGGCACACTGGTCAGTTACCAATGAGATGTCCACAGCAAAAACACAGGCACACTGGTCAATTAATAATGAGATGTCCACAACAAAAACACAGGCACACTGGTCAGTTAACAATGAGATGTCCACAACAATAACACAGGCACACTGGTCAGTTAACAAGGAGATGTCCACAACAAAAACACAGACACACTGGTCAGTTAACAATGAGATGTCCACAACAAAAACACAGGCACACTGGTCAGTTAACAGTGTGATGTCCACAACAAAAACACAGGCACACTGGTCAGTTACCAATGAGATGTTCACAACAAAAACACAGACACACTGGTCAGTTACCAATGAGATGTCCACACCAAAAACACAAACACACTGGTCAGTTAACAATGAGATGTTCACAACAAAAACACAGACACACTGGTCAGTTAACAATGAGATGTCCACAACAAAAACACAGACACACTGGTCAGTTAACAATAAGATGTTCACAACAAAAACACAGAACACTAGTCGTCACCAATGAGATGTTCACAACGAACACAAACATCTAGGTATACTGGTTAACGCAATCACGGTAAAAACATAAATTGATCGATTGAACAATAAATAGTGTTTTGAGCTAGAAGCATATAAACAGCCAAATAAACAGAGAGTATATTTCTATCCATGGTTACAGCTGAACGTACTCAGAATGTTTTTGAAAGTATAATGAGCGAAATCAGAGCTAGCTTGGTTATTGTATTTTCTCTATTAGAAGTACATCTCCAATAGAGGTGTATATAAAACAAAAACATTTCTTATTTTGACCATAGAGTCACTTATGTCACTTACACTTAGATATATATCAGTATATTTCTATTAGAGCAAATCCACAGTGTGGATATGGTACGGTGTCACACAGATGCATACATGTAGATTCTGGGCTTTGAATGTAGACACAGAGATGAGGGATGAATGCCAAGACTTACCTCCAAATCTATCATTGCTCTTGGTGGAGGAGCAGCTGGGTTGTCATTGGCAACAGTTATCGGAATCTTGGCTTTCTTGATTTCTCCTTCTAAGAAACCTGTAACAGCAATATAGTTGAACTTGAGGAAGTTAGGGTCTTCATATTTTAGTGTGTTGTCATAGTTACTGATCTGGATGAGATACTCCCAGAAAATGGCTCTTCAATCGGTAGAAGTCACAATTAACCTTGCATTTTTGTTACATAATATTATTTCATTTATCAAAGATTTTTTTTTATATGAATATGGATTGTCATAACTAATTTTGAATACAAACAAGAACAGTGGAAAAGAAGTCTACAAAACTCCATGATTGATGTAATTATCTTACAAAAATTGTGCCTAATTTGAAATAATAAAATAGTAAATACAAATGTATACTTGTTCAGTCTGAACTGTGTCTACACTATCAAATACTATAATACCATTTACCATCTGACATCTTGTTTTCTGTTAAGATAGTTTATATATTTTATTGGTATGTTTGCAAATGTGTAATAGACTGTGGAACAATTCTCTCCACGAGTTAAAATTGAAACCCAGTCTAGGATTCCCATAGGATTTGGAAGATAAATTACCACAAGGTTACTTGTTGTAAATTTGTTTCAGCATGAGCAATTTTATGTTGTAAAGAATGTTGTGTCCAAGTCTGATAACAATGATAGTTTTCTTAAAGCATCATTGCTTGCATAACAACTGTCAGCCATTAAGATGTACAAATAACAAATATACATTTAAAACTAGACAGTGATGTCATATAACATGTTCACATTGGTGCTATGTTCATGACTTACGTAATTTTCTTTCCATTTCATCACAGCGTCTGACTTCATTGACAAACTTCTTTTGAAAGGCAGCCACATCAGGATTCAACTAAGAATATAAAAAATCCAAAAACTCTGTGAGAGTTAGTTCGTTAGTTATCGAATTTAAGATATATAATTTTGCTTATAGTAATATAGCTGGAATATAAACATGTCAGGAATATGATTATGATGATTGACATTTGTATCTGATTGAGAAACGAGTATTGAGAGATATTGCTCTGGAACAGCATTAATTAATTAAAACAAAATCAGCCATTTTGAATACATACAATGTATGTATATATAATGAATATATGTAATTTGAACATAGTCAGTCAATGCATGTCGGAGATATGGCTCTAGAAGCCCATTCATTAAAACAAAATGGCCACTAGTCAGCCATTCTGAATCCGATCTAAAAAATAAAATAACGTGCATTAGGAACCCGTAATGTATACTGTATGTACTAAGTTTGAAGCCCATTCATTAAAACAACATAGTTGAACTCTGGTGATCTTGCCCTTTGTTATATAATATAATTCCCTTTATCATAGTTTGTTTCAATATAAATATGCATTGTCATAATTAATTTTGAATACAAACAAGTTTTGGGGTTGAACCAACAGTGGGGAATCAGTCTACTGAATGTTCTTAAAAGATGTAAATATCTTACAAAAACATGCCTTATTTGTTTAATTATTTTAAGGAACATAATTTCCAGCTTTATTCAAAGTAATTCAGATATTTTAGAATAAAAACAAATGTCTCATTGCAAAAAAAAAGTGCTGCATTTAGATGTGAATAGATTCATAAAACATGCAAGATAACAGAAAAATTTAGCTGGCTTTAGTCCAAGTATTTTGTACAGGTGTCTGTCAAAAATTAATGATTCACTGAGACAAATATGAACTGCCTCATTGTGTGACTACCTTATTATATGAAAAGTAAAAAAAAACACCCTTTATGAATAGCTATCATGTTGCAAGCTCTGCTTTGTATGCTAATCAACTTAAATAGTTGGTGTCCAGTGGAGGGAGAAGTCAACAGTACTGTTGCCTCCTGAGAATCTACATCTTCAAACACTGCAATCTTTGAAGTGCGTTTTTAAACTAGTATTATAAAAACTCTATCATTCTGTTCTAATAGCTGAAACATATTCCTGTGAGTTTTCATTTGTCGAATGAACTGTTTGTCAAATACAGAATACATATATTTTAGAATAATTTTCTTTTTAAAATGTGGATGACATGTTTTGCTTTTAATGTATTTTTTATGTATTGTTTTTGATTTGATAACTTTGAACTAAACAGATTTTCTATTAGCTTCAGATCTTGATCAAAGTTAGGCACCCAGTTCATAGGAGTGCTTATATTGATTTTCTGACATCTTGTTTTCTGTAAAGATTTTATTGGTAGCTTTGCAAATGTGCAATCTCCTCATTTGTTGGTTTTGAAACCCGGTATGGGATTCTGAGATACATTACCAAGGATATTATTACAAGATAAATCATTTGCTTCATTGAACACATACAACAATGCATATTTCCACTGAGATCAGGGAAGACTTTATACTGATGAATAAGGTGACCAAGTTTGATAAAGTTTGGAATAGAATTAGTAAAGTTATTATGCACACAATAACAATTACTAACGACAACGACGACGACAACAACAACAACAACGCCAGACAAAATTTTTCCCTTAATATACCTTTCCCTTCCATCTTTGATGGTACGGGCAAGGTAAAAATGGTCGCCAATCGGCCATTCGAATCTTATCTGCAAAAACAAAATGACATGCATCAAGGTCCCATAATGTCCAACGTATATACTAAGTTTGAACAAAATCCATCTGTAAATAGCCGAGAAATGCTTGATTTTGATAATTTTTAGAACAAAAATAGCCGCCATTCGGTCATCTTGAATGAGATCATGAAACAAATTGATGTGCATATGTATAATATCATTCTAAAATACAGGTCCGGATGCACGTAAGCATGAATGCACAGATGCACAGAGGTCAAAACATAAGTCCCCGTTTTCGGACTTCATCTGAACAGGGACTAATAACATTTATTGCATGTACTCTTGTAGGTTAATTTACAAATCAACTCATACAATGAAATGAACAAATCTGAGAGAGGTCCACATGTAGTACCTATATATGTAATATCAAAGCAATTGGACTTGCGGTTTTCAACAAGAAGTCGAAAATGTCACTTTTTACCAAAAATATTCATCAAAATTAGAGAATTGAAGATATCGATCATCATGAAATGAACAAAGCTGAGAGAGGTCCACATGTAGTACCTATATGTATAATATCAAAGCAATTGAACTTGCTGTTTTCAACAAGAATTCAACAAACCATGAATAGCACATTCCCCGTTAGTTATCAAATTTAAGATATATAGTTTTGTTTATAGTAATATAGCTGGAATATAACCATGTCAGGAATATGATTTTTTTTAACATTAAAATGATTGACATTTGTATCTGATCGTCAAACAAGTAAAACAAGAGATATTGCTCTGGAACAGCATTCAAAATCAACCATTTTGAATACATGTATATATAACATGATGTATAATGAATATATAAAATTTGAATACATTGTATAATCAGTCAAAGCATTTAAAAGATATGGCTCTAGAAGCCCAATCATTAACACAAAATGGCCGCCAGTCAGCCATTTTGAATCTAATCTGAAAAATAAAATGACGTGCATCAGGAACCTGCTTTGTTTGAACAAAATCCATCCATAAATGCAAGAAATGCTTGATATTTGAGGATTTTAGCACAAAAATAGCCACCATTTGGCCATTTTGAATAGGATTGTCAAACCAATATATCTGTCTATCTATGACATGATGCACTGTAGAATACTTTATTTTCGCTTGGAATTTATTTTCGCTATTTTCACTGAAGGGATGATTCCATGAAAATAAAATCCAGTGAATATACTTTTTGTCCTATATTTCACATTAAATTCATCAGAAATCAGTGAAAATAAATTCCATACAAAACGCCCAAAAAGCCTTTTCAGCGAAAATTAATTCCAGCGAAAATAAAGTATTCCACAGTATAATGAATATTTAAAATTTGAACATAATTTGAACATAATATGGCACTAGAAGCCCATTCATTAAAACAAAATGGTCGCCAGTCGGCCATTCTGAATCTTATCTGCAAAAACAAAATGACATGCATCAAGGTCCCATAATGTGCAACGTATATACTAAGTTTGAACAAATCCATCTGTAAACAGCCGAGAAATGCTTGATTTTGACGATTTTTTTAGCATAAAAATGGCCACCATTCGACCATTTTTTAAAGGATCGTTAAACCAATATATCTGTATATCTATCATATGATGTATAATGAATATTCAGAGATACAAATGTACATGTATGGGTCTAGAAGCCCATTCATTAAAACAAAATGACCATCAGTCGACCATTTTGAATGTTATCTGAAAAACAAAATGATGTGCATCAAGGTCCTATAGTATCAAAACAATTGGACTTGTGGTTTTTAACAAGAATATCACTTTTTATCAAAAATTACAAAAATATTCCTCAAGATTGAAGATATTATCATGAAATGAACAAATCTAAGAGGTCTACCCAAGGTACATATACACCAAGTATCAAAGCATTCAGGCTTGTAGCTTTCAAGAAGTAGTCGAAAAAGTAAAACATTGACACGGACAACGACGGACAATCACTCATATGATAAGCTCTGCTCGACAAAGTCAACAGCGGAGCTAATAAACACAATAACTAAACAATATTTACTGCAATGAGCCAATATTAATCTACAAAGATATTATTGTTGTAGAAATCTGACTTCTATGTGCTAGCCATATTTCAATGTAAATGCTTAAAAGTAATGTGACAATCGAACAAACATGTGACAATCGAACAACATGTGACAATCAAACAAACATGTGACAATCAAACAAACATGTGACAATCAAACAAACATGTGACAAACAAACAAACATGTGAAAAACAAACAAACATGTGACAATCAAACAAACATGTGACAATCAAACAAACATGAGCCAATCAAACAAACATGTGACGCCGCCATGTTGGTTAGACGTGTTATGCTTTGGCTCCTTATTTGACTATACTTTTCTAATTATCTAAGTCTACATCATGAATCGTATTCGTTGCCACGACTGTAGTACCCGTGATGGTGTTTCTCTCGCTCAAGGAGATCTGGATCTATGTACTTCTTGCAAAGATAAGAGATTTAACGCATCTGTGAGTGGTGAAAACGGTACTGTCCTTTGTGACACCCAGCCTTCTGAGCTGGAGTGTTTTCAACATAATGATACTTTATGTAATGCTACTCCCATCATCAATGAAATGCTCTGTTTTATTGTCGACAAGATGGACATACTACCAAATGATATAATTGTGAAGCTGTGTGTTGAAACTTTTGACGATTCTGAGGTTGACGACGCTAAGATTCGTTTATAAGGAGACAGGGGCATAAGAAAGCCGTGAACAATGTACAAGATATACTTTACTTGCTTCAAGAAATTGACCCAATCCACATTCCGTGCTTTGTTGCCAAAAATCTTTCCAAACTACCACCTATAAATATTGATCACGTCGACCTGTCTTTGTTGCTCAAGAATAATAATCAGTCCAAACGAAATATTGATGTGCTAAAAAACACTAACAAAAAAAAACAAAAACAAAAACAAAACTCAACTCAACTGATTTGTGTATTCTTGTTCTCAAAGAAATAATTTGTCATTACAACACCATGGGAAGTAATATGTTTGTGTGTTTTCTTGATGTTTCCAAGGCCTTCGATAGAGTAAACCATTGGACATTATTTAAAAAACTTGTGCACCGTAAAATCCCCCCATATATTACTCGGCTGTTAGTGAACTGGTATCGACACCAACATTACTGTGTTAGATGGGGAAACAACCTGTCACGTTTCTTTGAGGTCACTAACTGAGTTCGTCAAGGAAGTATTATGTCCCCGGCCCTGTTCAACCTTTATGTAAATGACTTAGATCGTGAATTAAATAAGCTTGTATGTGGTTGTCTGGTTGGTGCTAAAACTGTAAATAATTTAAGCTATGCAGACGACATGTGCCTCATTGCGCCCTCTATAAAAGGCTTGCGCAAACTTTTGCATACATGTGAGCTATATGCTAATGATCATGATATTACTTATAACACTAAGAAAACAAAGTGTATGTATTTTCCAAGTCATCATAAACTGAGTAATATACCACCGGTTTATCTATGTAGTCATAAATTAGAATTTGTTGAATTGTTTAACTACCTCGGTCACAAAATTACTTACGATCTTAAAGACAATATTGACATTGATCACCAGAGACGTTTGTTTTGTGTTCGTGCTAATCTCTTGTTGTGAAAATTTGTGAACTGTAGCACTGAGGTTAAGCAATTGCTTTTCAAAACTTATTGTTGTAGTTTTTATTGCTGTCAATTATGGTGTTGTTTTCGAAAGTATACGCTAAATGCCATGAGAGTTTCCTATAACAATGCTTTCAGGAAATTTTTCGGATATCCACATGATTGTAGTGTCAGTACAATGTGTGTTGTTAATAGAGTACAAACATTCCCTTGTCTTAATAGAAAGCTAGTATCATTATTTACTGAACACGTTTATACATCTACAAATGACATTGTCTCTGTAATATATAGTAGTGACATACATTGGAACTCACAGTTGGTGTGGTACTGGAATAATTTGATTTTTTGATTTTGTAATGTCTGTTTTTTATTATAAACAGTAACTCTATTTCATTTTCTCTTTTTGTTCTGTAATTTATTTTATATGAACTCTGTCTGAAATAAATAATAATAAACATGTAACAATCAAACAAACATGTGACAATCAAACAAACATGTGACAAACATGTGACAATTGAACAAACATGTGACAATTGAACAAACATGTGACAATCAAACAAACATGTGACAATCAAACAAACATGTGACAAACAAACATGTGACAAACAAATATGAGACAATCAAACAAACATGTGACAAACATGTGACAATCAAATAAACATGTGACAATTGAACAAACATGTGACAATCCAACAAACATGTGACAATCCAACAAACATGTGACAATCCAACAAACATGTGACAATCCAACAAACATGTGACAATCCAACAAACATGTGACAATCCAACAAACATGTGACAATCCAACAAACATGTGACAATCAAACAAACATGTGACAATCAAACAAACATGTGACAATCAAACAAACATGTGACAATCCAACAAACATGTGACAATCCAACAAACATGTGACAATCCAACAAACATGTGACAATCCAACAAACATGTGACAATCCAACAAACATGTGACAATCCAACAAACATGTGACAATCCAACAAACATGTGACAATCAAACAAACATGTGACAATAAAACAAACATGTGACAAGCAAACAAACATGTGACAATCCAACAAACATGTGACAATCCAACAAACATGTGACAATCCAACAAACATGTGACAATCCAACAAACATGTGACAATCCAACAAACATGTGACAATCCAACAAACATGTGACAATCCAACAAACATGTGACAGTCAAACAAACATGTGACAATCAAACAAACATGTGACAAACATGTGACAATCAAACAAACATGTGACAATCAAACAAACATGTGACAATCAAACAAACATGTGACAATCACATTTTTACACAGGTGGATATATCAACATTTGAACACAATTAGAAATATTTGAGTAAATAGAATCACAGTATTGGTAACAACTACAACAGTGACAACATAGACAGAATTATTTCAATTACTATAATATCTTCTCCAGACCATTTCATTATGAGATAAAAACTCAAAATTAGCACAAAATGTTAACTAGTACATGTAAATGTAATGTAATGTAGGTCTTATAACTCAATAGACTAACGTACTGTGATGTCTGTACATCTGAAAAATTGACATTATACAAATGCTCACCCCAACATACAGTTGGAGTTGGACATACAGTTTTAGCGACCCAAAGTGCTAATTGTCAACTGAGGTAAAGCTGAGGTTGACAATGGGCTCGAAGGTTAGCATTGGAACAGTGAAACAAGCTTCATACAGAGCGGCACACTGCTTGTCAATGAGTATAGGTTTATGTCAACACCATTCTCTTGCAACAAATACAATGTACATAATATATTGATATACTCTCCAAAAAGATAGTCAAATAGTGAAATCAAACTGCCAAATTAATTATTTTATGAATATTGCTGCGTATCGTGTTCCCTTGACAAGTTATTGGCGTAAATCAAGTAAATTCTTGAGAAACGTAGCAGGTCAACAAAGGAATATGTATACCTGTACTATGCAAATCTGAATGGCTGTTATGGTCATAAGATATAATAATATTTCAATTAACTCTGATAATGTCACCAAGAATTGTTAGTATTAATATTATGAGGTATGCATGAAGGCAGTACACACAGCAATATAAGCAGAGGTCAATGTGAACCTGTACTGCCTGAGCACATACTTTTCAGTATTCTTGTGAAATCTTTATTATTATACAATTTTTTTTCTTACTTGTAGAAATTATAGTCCAAAATGACGACTAAAAATGCTATGCACTGTGTTAGCATTTGATTTCAGAGACAGGATTGTCAAACATTGTAATCAGTGGTGATGCATTTTGAAACTAAAATTGCAAATTCCATTGTTTTCAGTGCTAGATGTATAATAATCTAAGCAGCAAACAATAGCATATAATTATACCCTGGATGGATGGGCTTCAATGCCACTACCAGCATTACTTAGTAAGTTTTTTTTTTTTTTTTGCTCAAACAGAGAACAAAAATATTTTTCCCTCCTGAGACCGTTTTGTTGCACTGGAATCAATGAGAACTGCAATGAAAAGTTTTGTCAAATAAATACTTTACTCACGTCTCTAAACTGCACCAATCCCAGTTCTCCAAGCTCAGAAACACATGCATACGCTGCCTCAGACTGCAAAAACAGCTGGGCGAGGGTCATTTTTTCACTTCGAAATAACGACCCCATATTATTAATGTATTAAATTCCAGACAGGATCAGTAATCTGCAATGACAAAAGAAAATAATTATAATAATAATATTATAATAACACAAGTCATTGTTAATGAAACAGTTCCCGTCCAAAATTTTGTGACCTGACATATCAATTTGATGCTGATGAAGTCATTGAGATTAGATTGAAACCATTAATAAGAGATGGATTTGTAAAAAAACTATGATATATTGCTTTTACACGAGAATTGGACATTGGGCAGTCATATTGAATCAAATTACAAAAATAATGTTCATGTTAATGTATCTATTGATATACCGGTACTGTCTTTGTACAAAATTTAAACAGAAATGTTCATTGCATTCATGGGAATGTAGACATGGGTATCATGAAAAACAAAATGCCACCAGTCAGCCATATTAGTTTGAATCACGGAAAAAAAAATATGATGTGCACCTATAACCCAATATGTATGATCACCAATTTTGATCCAAATCGGCCTAGTCATCTCAAAGAAACAGCTCTGGACATGTAAAAATTACGATTTAGCACTTTTACATGAAAATTGGGCATTGGCCGGCCATATTGAATTGAATCACAAAAATCATGTTGGTGCAGATGTATCTCTTGGTATACTATCTTTGTACAAAATTTAAAAAGAAACATTCATTGCATTCAAGAGAAAGTAGCATGGATACCATGAAGAACAAAATGGCCGCCAGTCGGCCATATTTGTTCGAATCACAAAAAAAATATGACGTGCACCTACATGTATAACCCAATACTGAATGTATAATCACCATACCAACCTTGATCCAAATCGGCCTAGTCATCTCTAAGAAACAGTTCCGGACATGTAAAAATGACTATTTAGCGTTTTTACATGAAAATTGGGCGTCGGCCAGCCATATTGAATTGAATCACAAAAATCATGTTGGTGCAGATGTATCTCTTGGTATACTATCTTTGTACAAAATTTAAAGGGAAACGTTCATTGCATTAAAGATAAAGTAGCATGGGTACCATGAAAAACAAGATGTCCGCCAGTCAGCCATATTTGTTCGAATCACAAAAAAAAATGACGTGCACCTACAACCCAATATGTATGATCACCATACCAGCTTTGATACAAATCGGCCCAGTCATCTCCGAGAAACTGCTAGGGACACGTTTGGGTATCAGAAATAGCAAATTTTACATCCAAAATGGATCGTTTTCGGACTTCGTCCGATAGCTTCGCGTTGCTTTCGGGACGATTGGCTTTTTCGGTGAGTGGCACAAACTTGTTTTTTCATCAGAGATGAGAATTTTTAAAACTGATGGTTTAGCAATATTAGGGATTGTCATTGCCCATGGGGGCTACAGGTTTTTAATGTTTTTTTTTACATTTTACTTGGCAGTTTCCAGTCCTTGTATACTGTGTTCTCCAGGATAAATATCTGATTATTTAGAAACATAAAATTGTAATGTGAATTTAATGCTGTATGGTGACACCATCTTCAGGTCCTACATGTACCTGTTATTCAGGGTCCCATGTTGACTTAGTCCTGGAGCGTTTACTTACTTATCAGTGTCTGACTGGTACATACAAAATGCAACCAAGAAAACGTCAGGAAGCCACAGAACCAAAACAATCTGTCGCCGTCCACACCAGCGATATGATTTTACATAGAAATTGAGAATAGCAACTGCATAGAAATGAACACTAAATACAGCTACTAGTAGAGTCATCAGTTATGAGTGATGTAACTGGTATTTCCATCTATTTGCTTAGTGGTCTGAGAGTGAATAGTGTCAAGTTCGAGAGTCTCATACATACGTCAACTTGAATATTATTGATACAATCAAAGACGTTCTGAACAGGAAGTCCATTTTTGGCTACTGCCATTGTCAAATTTTATTTTTATATTTATTTATACAGGAGATGTTCTAGTAGCAAGACATTGAAATTGTTCGATTGGCATATCAAAATCCTTTATTGGAACAGTTCATGTTTTAGATTCATCAAAAAACAACGTTGCTATGTTTCTAGGCATACAATGAACTCAAAACAAAAGAAGTCGTCCAATCGTCTTTGAAAATCAAGTCTAATTGCCTTTGCATTTCCAAGTGAGAAAAGGTTGAGGCCAAAAAACAACTGATCTTCGCCTAATCTTTCCAGCGGTTATATAGACTACATATATTTTTATTTAGAGTCGCCTGGGGAACCAAAATTTTGGATGTCAATCACTCCAGCGACAAAAATTCGATGATCAAGGGGGTGAGAGACTATTTACCTCGGCAATAGCTACCGTAAAAGTCCTAATATAAACCATGGTTTATATTACAATGTATCAATTTAAAAATTGGGGTCAAAAGCTCAAGTTCGGGGAGCGGTTTATATTATGTATATATTGCAATCACTAAATGGGCGTGGTCACATGTACAAAACATGCACAAAACAAGCAATACATCGTACATTCTCCTGAATATAGGCATCACTCTAATTGCTTCACTCCAATTAAGGTGTCGGGGAAGAGTGAAAGGCTTTACTAAAATAGACGTCTTGAAATTTTGAAAAATTACAGTCATTCAAAAAAAAATGTTCACATGATACCAAAAATTACTCAGTATATTTAATGTAATATGCATTTATTTAACGGAAAGTATATTCTAACAAATAAAAACAAACACAAATGCATTGCTTAGTAGTTTTTAACCCGTCTATTCACATAGTTCATACCCACCATACACTCCGGTCAGTCAAAATGACTATTTTGAACTGTAGGCATTAATCTGCAATTCAGCCAATGACAGAGAAAGAAATCTAGGTCAGGGGAAGCCTCATGACTTCAAGATTTTCCTTCATTACCTCAGTCACCAACCATGCGACTGAGGTAATGAAGTGGCGCCATATTGCCTCTCCAATCACTCTGGTTCTTTTTCTTCGAATTTAGTTAGCACCACTGTGTACATCATTCAGTGGACGCTATATTTACACCCCTTTGGTTAGCACTACTGTGTACATTATTCAGTGGACGCTATATTTACACCCCTTTGGTTAGCACCACTGTGTACATTATTCAGTGGACGCTATATTTACACCCCTTTGGTTAGCACTACTGTGTACATTATTCAGTGGACGCTATATTTACACCCCTTTGGTTAGCACCACTGTGTACATTATTCAGTGGACGCTATATTTACACCCCTTTGGTTAGCACCACTGTGTACATTATTCAGTGGACGGTATATTTACACCCCTTTGGTTAGCACCACTGTGTACATTATTCAGTGGACGCTATATTTACACCCCTTTGGTTAGCACCACTGTGTACATCATTCAGTGGACGCTATATTTACACCCCTTTGGTTAGCACTACTGTGTACATTATTCAGTGGACGCTATATTAACTTCCCTTTGGTTAGCACCACTGTGTACATTATTCAGTGGACACTATATTAACTTCCCTTTGGTTAGCACCACTGTGTACATTATTCAGTGGACACTATATTAACTTCCCTTTGGTTAGCACCACTGTGTACATTATTCAGTGGACACTATATTAACTTCTCTTTGGTTAGCACTACTGTGTACATTATTCTGTGGACGCTATATTAACTTCCCTTTGGTTAGCACTACTGTGTACATTATTCAGTGGACACTATATTAACTTCCCTTTGGTTAGCACCACTGCGAGTACATTATTCAGTGGACACTATATTAACTTCCCTTTGGTTAGCACTACTGTGTACATTATTTAGTGGACGCTACATTAACTTCCCTTTGGTTAGCACTACTGTGTACATTATTCTGTGGACGCTATATTAACTTCCCTTTGGTTAGCACTACAGTGTACATTATTCAGTGGACACTATATTAACTTCCCTTTGGTTAGCACCACTGCGAGTACATTATTCAGTGGACGCTATATTAACTTCCCTTTGGTTAGCACCACTGTGTACATTATTCAGTGGACGCTATATTAACTTCCCTTTGGTTAGCACCACTGTGTACATTATTCAGTGGACACTATATTAACTTCCCTTTGGTTAGCACCACTGCGAGTACATTATTCAGTGGACACTATATTAACTTCCCTTTGGTTAGCACCACTGCGAGTACATTATTCAGTGGACGCTATATTAACTTCCCTTTGGTTAGCACCACTGCGAGTACATTATTCAGTGGACACTATATTAACTTCCCTTTGGTTAGCACCACTGCGAGTACATTATTCAGTGGACACTATATTAACTTCCCTTTGGTTAGCACCACTGCGAGTACATTATTCAGTGGACACTATATTAACTTCCCTTTGGTTAGCACCACTGTGTACATTATTCAGTGGACACTATATTTACACCCCTTTGGTTAGCACCACTGCGAGTACATTATTCAGTGGACACTATATTAACTTCCCTTTGGTTAGCACCACTGCGAGTACATTATTCAGTGGACACTATATTAACTTCCCTTTGGTTAGCACCACTGTGTACATTATTCAGTGGACACTATATTAACTTCCCTTTGGTTAGCACCACTGCGAGTACATTATTCAGTGGACACTATATTAACTTCCCTTTGGTTAGCACCACTGTGGACGAAATATTTATCCCTCTTTGGTTACTCAGTGGAACTGATCTGAGTAATTTTTCTAGTGATAGCAATAATAATAATAATAACAACCTTTATTGATATCGTATCCCCTCTGGGATCTAGATTAGAATACAATAAGGATATAAGGAACAATAAAATACATAAGTAATAATAATAAAAAAAAAAGGAAATAAATAAATACTGTGAAAATATTATTATATAAATATTTTTTGGTGTTATTTTGAGGCAGCTGGTAAATTGCTTTTCATGAAGTTCTCTCTTTTAGTGAAACAGTCACTGATAAACTTGGCAATTGCTTGGACAGTTTCAGAATTTTTGTTATTGAGAAGTGCTTTCAGATTACCGAATAAGTTTAAGTTTTCAAACAAAGCATCTCTTTCAAATTTGTACAGGTTACAATTGAAGAGGAAGTGTTCTTTGTCTTCAATTTCATTGGAGTCACAGACAGGGCATGTTCTATTTAAGATATCTATGTTGTGATATCGTCCAACTTCAATCTGAAGTATGTGGGCACTTATCCTCAGTTTAGTCATTGATGATCTGTGGATGGGGTTTTTAATAATTTCAAGGTATTTTTCAAGTGTAAAATCAGTTTTCAGCTGTCTGTAGGTATGAAGTTTATTTTTGTGATTAGTGCCTTTATTGTCATTATGCATTGTTTCTGTGCAGTGTTTCTCAAACATATTTTTTAGTTTTTTTGTAGCTAATGGGATAATACTGTTTTTTTCGCAAACATCACTAATTTCTAAAAGATTCAGTAATTTTTTTATGCCAGTGGTCCAATTACTGATGTTTTCTTTGTCCAAATTGGTGCCAAGTTTATAGGCCTCAGAGATCAGAGTGTTTTCATCCATATGTTTTATTTTCAGCCAATAGTTAATCATACATTTGATGCTTGAGATGATAAGTGGATATCTTCTCAATTCAAGTAAACATGCCAAGTTTGTAGCTTTACAGTTTACTTGTAGTAGGTACTTGCACATTTTGTGATGTAATTTTTCCATAGGCAAGGATTGTTTAAACAAGTCTGTTGAGTGCATATTAATAATATCGCTTGCCCAGATTTCGCTACAGTAGAGTAAAATTGGTTTAACCATAGCATCACACAATTTCAGATGTGTTTTGATTGGGATATTTGGCTCTGCATAGAGTAATTGTTTTAGTTTAAAAAGTGCCTTCATTGCTCTGTGACTAAGGTCTTCTTGAGCTCTGTTCAGTTTACCAGTAGCATTGATTTTAACACCAAGGTAGGTGTATGATGAGACATTTTCCAATTTTTGGCTATTAATTTGAAATTTGAACTTACTTAGTATTTTACCTTGCTTGTTAAAAATGATAATTTTTGATTTTGACACATTGATATCTAGTTTCCATTGTTTGCAGTATGTTTCCACTGTGCATATTGCATTTTGCAGACCATTTTTAGATTGTGATAGGAGGAGGAGGTCATCTGCATACATCAAACATGACAAATGATTGTTTAAAAGTAAAGGAGGTTCATTATTGGATGATTCTATCTGGCATTTGATATCATTAATGAAAAGATTGAAAAGGAGTGGGCTTAAACCATCTCCCTGTCTGATACCCCTTTGAACTGGAAAGCTAGCAGTTAAACCACATTTTAGTTTAACATAGCCAGTGGCATTCTGATAAATAGATTTAATTATGTTGTGGAATTTTCCATAGATTTTGTTTTTGTGAAGTTTATATAAAAGACCAAGGTGCCAAATGGAATCAATCGCCTTCTTAAAGTCGATGAAACGTGCAAATAAATAGTTTCCTTTATTATCTACATTGGGAGAATCCTGTAACTATCCTTAATTTGTTTTTCCTATTAAGCTTTTAACATCTTTTATTTTTAATTTTATCTTATAGTCTAGCTACTGTATTTTTTCTTATGATTTGTATTTTATTTACCATACTGCGCTCTCTGATGGCATAGTAGTGTAATAAAGTTATTATTATTATTAAGATATTTTGTTATTAAAAGAGTTATCCCTCTGCAGTTGCCTGGATCAGATTTTTCTCCTTTTTTAAATATTGGAGTGATAATGCTCACATTCCAAGAGCTAGGGAAATTCTAATATTATCAATGCCTGGAGATTTTTTTTTTTTTCAATTTGCTAATTGCAGTTTGTATTTCTAACTGTGAAATATTTTGGTCTAGCTCAGTAGTAGGTTTAATTTCATTTTCAAGCTTAGCAATCTCTTCGTTTAAAGTGCTTTCATCAGTATTATTTATTGCGTTTAATTGTCTGAAATGTTCATACCATTTTTGGTCTTCAATGTTTTCACTGTCATTACATTAGTGATATTACAAACAAGGTTATCTTTTCACCATATACATCAACATCAATATGGCAATCAAAACGGCTTTTACATAGGTACTATAAGTACTGACAATTCTTATTTCCATTAGTTGGTTGATTTCAGTGCCAATGAGGGACCGATGCAGATGTACCTTTCATGAACTCGTCTTGGTTTGTCTATATTTTTAACGTCGTGAGCAAAGGGTGGTCGCTGTCTTTTAGTAATCTACCGCAAACAAAGCTACGATCTTCAGCCGGCCCAGTGATTTCGGAATGTGAAATAAAGTGACGTAATCGTATGTCATTGTTAAACGTTACTAATGAACAACACTAACTGGTTATAGTTAAGAATCTACTTTCTCAAAACACGTGTCTAACATGGAAATTGCGTGATATAAAAACAAATGATCTGCAACATTTTACCTTATCCACCGGAAAACGATGACCATTCGAACACTAAAATGGCCGCTGCACAATTGTCATGTGATCCTCACAAGTTTTCTATTAAGTTTGGAAGATCAGCGCTTGGAGGTCATTTCCTGAAATGCCAGGTCTCTATATCTGCGCAATCGCATTTTGATCATTGAAAACAGCGCCACTTCAGTTGCATATCACATACTCTTTTGTTTGTGTTTCAAAAATCCACTGAATGAAAAACACAGATACAGATGAGCTCAAACATGTATGAAATAAATTACCATGAAACTAAAAATAAAAAGCAATAAGCCAAATAAAAAATAAACGTATCAAATCGAGAACGTAACACTGCCCTGCACTGTTTTAACTTAACGGCCCAGAACACTTAAAAAGAAATGGCCATAACAAATTGTACTCCCTCTGGGAAAAATTGTTTTAATAGGAAACTGAATATTCAGTTATCACTTATGCTTTTTTTTGAACTCGTCATACCTCGTCATTCATTGTCTGTGGTGATGTTCGGGGTGATGAGTGTAAATTGAAATCTAAAATTGAGGATTTACATTTTTGTCGGTCCCTATAATGTATATCAAAACACACATATATTGGCAAATTGAGTAGGTATTCAATCCAAAATCATACAGAAAAACACATTGTAGAGTACTAAACAAAAAGTTAAGGAGTACTCTGAATCGTCTTTAATGAATATCATTTATAAACAGCAGATGAATGCGACACATTAATTACTGTTTTAAAATTGAACAACATTTTGAAAAAAAAAAGAATACATTCAAAAAATATTGGACAGAATAAAACAATAACAATCATAATGATTAATGTGCTAATGTGTGGCTAATTTGGCTAATGACGGCCAACTTGAAGCGATTTTCTAAAATTTTCTAGAATCTAATATTTTTATTTTTGGCGTAATCCTAATTGATGAATTGGCCATAAGCAATCACGATTTTGAGCTTAGCTGTATTTCTCAAAGTTATGCCTGTGGTGGCACTGGCAAATTCGCCCTTTCAAAAATAGGATTTTAAAAAGAAAAACGAATCATTCGTTCGGTCGTCACATGGCTATACTATATATATACAACTAACCGAAATTTAATATTCACGTGCATTATAAATAGTAGTACTGTACTTGCAAAAAACTTAAAAAAACACAATTTATAAAACCTAATTGTAATACGTATTTTATATATACCCTTTGTTGTGTTTGTAATTTTGAAACTTTTGTTGATTTTTGTTTTTTGTGTTTGTTTTCTCTGATCTGTATCCTTACCATACAGCACCCACCGATGATGCAGTTGTGTAATAAAGTTATTATTATTATATTCCAGTTGAAACTTTGTTCACTGCCATTATTATTCAAGAATGTTATCCCTTTTTCGAAATCGCACTTCGGTGCTGAAAAGTGTTGAGTAATATAATATTTTGGGTTTGGCGTCGAATCATGCAATATTTTGTCCCGTAGTTTTGTTCATATACATACCCATTTACAATACGATCCACCGACCAACCCATAGTTATTAGAGGGTGTATACCACGGTGATTACAGAATCGTCGAACGGGGTATAGCACCAATGTGTACATTAATCAGTGGCCACTATATTCACGCCCTTTGATTAGCACCACTGTACATTATGATCCGTGGTACATCGTGGCCATTCCAGGATGTAAACTTGTTCTTAGTATATTAGGCCTATTTTATATGATATTTCAATCGTGTGCATGCGACGCAAAACTTAATATATTGCCAAATATTTTGATGTCCATTATTTCCATGGGATAGCAAATTTAGTATTTTTGGGCATTTTTTTAATTCAAGTTCATTATCAGTATCAGTATGTTTAAATTTCCGCGAATTAACATCATGGCATTTTACGTCTGTCAAATAACTGCCAAATAAATACGTGGAGTCATTAATTACTAAGGACCTGGCGTAGCATTGGAAACTAAATCACTCCGAACAGGATAATAGTATATTTGGTTATTGATGAAATAAGTATAATTTTATTCAACACGAAAAACATAATACAGAAGTTGTTTTTTTGGGTTGTATAAATAACAGAAAAAAATTAAGAACAAATAAAAACTAAATTAAACTAAAAACTATGTACAGACAAATATGTATTACTTAAAAGACGAATAAAGGCTACTTAGTTTGGTGGAGCTGTTACATGTATAATTCATCTCTGATTTTCATACCTAACTGGATAAATTGTACAACATCAATAGAGCACTTCTTCATAATTTCAATAAATTGAACTTCAGAAAGCAATGTGTCAAAACCTTTAATTTTGTTTTTACTCTGTAATATAAGTCTTCTACGACATTCAATGTAATTACTACATTCCATCATGAAATGATATTCACTCTCAATTACATTACAGGTTTTGCATGTACGTTCTGCCCTTGGTATCCGTCTATGTCTGCCAGTCTCTATTAGCAACTTATGATCTGAAATCCTGAATTTGCATAAAAGTTGTCTGGATTTAATATTGCTGATCTCTGTTAAATAATTTTAAATTTAATTTTTAATTTTCTGTATGTGGCTAATTTATTTGTCTCACCATTTATTCTTACGTCATCAAATAGTTCACATTTCCACTGTTCTGTGTATTTTTTTTTAGACATTAAGTTTTTTATTCAATCCTCGGGGGCGGACATCCGGGCATTTTCACCGCCTGGCAACCCTCGCGGTGAAAACAAAGGCCCAAAACTTGCAGAAAACGGTACTTTGGGATGATTGTTGAGACTCCCCTGAACAGTGTAACAAGATTTGCCCTACTTGTGTAACATGTATAAATTTGGTTGTTCAGGATTACTTCAAAGTTGAGTTTGTGTTGTTTTCTCTAATTTTCACCAGCTCGACCGGCGTTCCACAGCAGCGCGCACAGAGCCCTTAGAAATGCATGTACAGTGGTGCGCGTCGTAGCAACGTGGAACATCTTGTGACGTATTGAAGATAATATTTGGTAATCGTAGTCCTAAATAACTATTAAAAATAGCTAGACGTTTCGAGCAATGGCTCTTTATCGATATCTTCAATATATCATACTTATCAGTCCGAGCAGCGTTTATTTATTTATTTATTTATTTATTTATCTTGTGACGTAGCTCCGCCCCCGAGGATAGATCGCTATCAGACTTTATCTAGTAGGGCGCCACCAGACGGTCTGGCTTAGCAAGTGCGTCGTGTTTCTTTCATGAAGTTGACGCTGATTGTGCACAAAGTGGCCAATAATAAAATGATTGGTTGTTCTACTTTGGGCGTGTCTTTTAATTTTATTATTTATTTTGCACTCGTACATTGCAAAATACATATTTGATTAGGTTGGTTGGCCATCAAGTACCCAATTCATATATCACCAATACCATAGTACAGAGTCAAAAATAAGACTAATATACTAAAGTTTTATTTAATTAATTGTAAGGATGAAATTACATTGTGAAATGGCCACGATTTACCACGGCCACGGATCATACCGAAGCCCGATCCGGACAAAAGAGCCGCGAAACCAAGAAAACCTTCCTTTTTGACATTTCACTATAAACCGAATCATGGCTAACAATTTCGTTAATGTTGGCCAACGCCTCTGTATTTTCATTGTTTGGGTGTTTTACAATTTAGGTAGTAAATTTGATAGCAATCTTGCAAGATTACAGTTCCATGCGCATGTGCCCTCCCCCGTTTCATGATTTCTAATTAGAATTCAGAGCGATGTCACGCCCACACACGAAAGGCATCCTGGGAACGTCATCGTCAGCTGGTCACTTCAGCTTGGTCGCCATTTTGTGAGAAGGTAAAACACGGGAAAATTACTCACGAATATTATTTTTCTACTAAATTTACATACAGGTAAGAAATATTGATTATAGTTTTTCTGACAACATTGAATTGCACTAGTTGATTTTGAAACATCGTAATGACATCATATGTTGAAATTAAAATGATGCGAAAAATCGTCAAAATGAAAATAATATTAAATCCTTGTCTGGGTTCTATTTCTGACCACATAATAATATTTGAAAAACGAAACGTCAAGACAGAATGTTACCATTTAAAATAACAGACGTGTATCTTATAAATATTAAAATGATGATTTTCTGCGACTGTGAGATGGGGTTGTCAAAAAACGATTGAGAGATTGTTTGCACTTGTTCTTTAGAAGATCACGTCTTGTCGTTAATCATTTTACTAAATATATTTTAATAGATATCTGGATTGACTGTGTACTTTCAATTTTTAAAAATCTAATTTTTTTATAGTAAGATTGACATTTGTTATTTTAAACAGCCGTTTTGTTCATTTATGTAGTATACTTACATACATGTATGAAAATGCATCAATAAACTTCCTGATGTTAATAGTACTGACAGTACTAACACATTATTTACCATCACGAATACAACTTCAATTCCTTCAATCTGACATTTTATTACATTTCTGAAAGTCTCACACCAGCTTATTTTATTTTTAATTGTTTTGTTTATTTTTGTTTTTATTTTTGTTTGATGTATTACTCTATTGCATTTGTGACTGAGATAGTAGTTTATAAATAAATAAACGCTGCTCGGACTGATAAATATGATATATAGAAGATAATATTTGGTAATCGTAGTCCTAAATAACTATTAAAAATAGCTAGACGTTTCGAGCAATGGCTCTTTATCGATAGCATAGAAGAAAGTGTAATAACGTACAGGTAGAACATAGGAACGTAAGAACGCGCATGAACTATAAGTAGAATCACAAAAAAATCAACAATAGAACAAATAAATAACGCGCCTTAGGTAGTGAGCTCAACAAATGAGTTGACAATGAGTTTTAATTTGTTGTGACTGAGATGAAGTTTACATTGTCATTATGTTTAATATAAAGATTATTATTATTACATAGTCTATATCTTATATATGTAATAGATATGTGGTAGACCCAATGGGACATTGACGATAACTGTAAGAGTGCTTGTCATGCTCATAATAATTCTGAATACGAGTTATGACAATGCCTTTCACTTTTAATTTAATATTGTGTAAATTACTGTCGAAACAACAAACCCATGCCTTGATTTCTTATAATATTTATAGTTTCACAATTCAAGATGAAACGAGAAGGTTCTGTTATCCAGTAGAATGACATTGGAATATGTACAAAAGATTACATTGTCCACTGTGTCTGTTGGCTGGTTTGATTCAACTGCCATTGAAAACATAGAAATATGTTGATATGTTGACTGGTCATGTCAGGTTGTGGAAATAATATGGTTTCTTTGTTCTCACAAATAAATGAAATATTGGCACTAATCTGTATACTAATGAAATCACAGCCAAGCTGTAACTATCTGTGTTTCCACTTTTAAAATTACAATTGTTTTTTTTTTCTGTCAATTTATGCCCCTATATCGTGCTCAGTGTGGGCATAAATGCTATTCAAAAAGTTTGTGGTGTGGGCTACCCTATAATCTTCAGTTGAAACTATTGTCCACCATTGGTGTGAATACTTTATGGGGCTTGATTATTTGCTGGGTTTTATTTTCACCTATTTTGCTGATAGCAAAATTAATACCGAGTGAATGGGCGAAGTTAATGAAAGAATCTATTGTTCCCTTCGCAAACCAGTAAATTTAAAACCTAATAAATATCCAAATCCATTAAAATTACACGTTTAAAAATATTTCTCTTTTTGCAGTAGGTGCTGTATAACCTGACATAAAACTAAATCTTGTGTGTATATGTCAATTTAAAAAAATATTTTTTATGAAAATTTCTGAAAATTGTAGTGAATGAAAACAAAATTTTATTGCAAATACTTGTTATTTAGTTTATTATGCAGTGACATTAGAGTACCTTAACTGGTCCACAAGTTGCTCATAAGCCTAAAAGAAATTTTCCTTTTATTATTTCAAAGTCACAGAAAAAAGTTTAAGTCGAATGGGAGAAGAAACAGTTGTCATTTAAATTTATCTTGTACTTTATTGTATCTTAGTAATGTGTATACTAGACTTGGGTTATCTAAATTTACATCACTGAACTCTGACACTTATTTAATGTAACCTTTGCTACATATTTGTCTTGTATGTCAGGTCACTGCACATATAACAAAGTACGGTATTTATTACGACTGACCTAGATATTTCTACTGCAGTTGCTGAAGAAATCGCTTCAAAATGGGGTCGTTATTCCGAAGTGAAGAAATGACCCTAGCTCAGCTGTTTTTACAGTCGGAGGCAGCTTATACATGTGTTTCTGAGCTTGGAGAACTGGGATTGGTGCAGTTTAGAGATGTGAGTAACTTTGATTAAATAATTTGAGAGATCAAATCTTCATTATTGATATTTTTCCAATATGCAAGATGTATGCCAAAGCATTAGGAAATAATTTTTCCCTAAAATAATTTGATTGAGTCATTAACTTATTATAGATTACAATATGGTTGCTGATTTTGTTTCCGGTGGTAACAAGTTTAAAAATAGTTCTGAATACCAGTCTTTATTTGAGGCGTTAAATATCAAAGGGTGATTTAAATACATGTACAGCCCATAATCAGAATTTATACGACATAAAAGATTTTGATCATTTTGTATTGTTTTTGAATAGGATATTTTAGGACATATTTCTATATTTATTTCATTTTCATTTCTGTGTAAATAAATTTTTAAAATTAGTAAATGACACAAAACAAATGTTCATGTAATTAAAATTGTATAAATTAACTAGAAATTCAAAATATAACTAAACATTAATTAAAATTCAGTAATGAATTCTTACATTAATCCTTGAATGCTAAGGTAAACTATTGTTAAATAATCTTCATTTTGTCAAAAATTTAAATAAATTTGCAATATTCCACTTAAGAGTCTCTTGAGAGCAGTGTTTTTTTGAATGTGTTAATTTAGTTTCCATTTTCCTAACAGTTGAATCCTGATGTGAATGCTTTTCAAAGGAAATTTGTAAATGAAGTTAGACGCTGTGATGAAATGGAGAGAAAATTACGTAAGTGTTTTGTTTCGAAAATTCTTCTCTCACTTTCAGCTATTTATCTGTGGCATGTGTACAGATATTCTGTTATTGATTTCTTCCAACCATTTAGGTTTCTTGGAAAAAGAAATCAAAAAAGCCAACATTACCATCTTGGATACTGGTGAGAATCCAGAAGCTCCACCACCGAGAGAAATGATAGATCTGGAGGTGAGTCTATAATAATAATCCCTATATTGTAGTGATTTAGTGTGTCGACCCAAAGACAATAGGAGAGGCTGCCTTCTATTCACTGCCAAGTAACACAATGAATAGGCTAGATAATATAATAATAACACTTTATTATCACTGTAAAGAAATTTCAATATTTTTAGGCTCTGAGTAAAATTAATAAACATGAACACACAAGAAAGTTACTAAATGCTTCCTTCCATGCATTATCATGGTATTGGATTAATATATACTTAAACAGTGACTATACATAATATTTTGTAGTCCTCCATTTATTCATTGTGTTATTAAGGTAGAGATGCAGGTTTGTGGGCACTTGGGAGTGAAATGTTTTTTTTTTTTGCTTTTTTTATTCAAACAGTCTTGGCTATAGACTGTTAAAATTTTGTAGAATTGTGAATAGTGGAACATACTCAAAAAACGATTTTAAAATATAGATAACAGGTGCAAACATTCTCTCTTTTGAATGCTTAGCAAGATTGAGCAAGGCTATACATGAATATTAAAAAAGAAACATGGCGAAAAAAAGTAATGACGGGATCTCCATATTATGCACTATATTTAACTTTTTATATTTAAATTTGGAAATGTTACAGCCATTTTAATTATGAGCATTAGCAAACTTCTTACTGAGTGAATTGTTATGCAAATTAGCAATTATCTCAGCTTCTTTTTAGTGCCCATCCCAGAACTTTAACAAAAAATAGCTCCTAGACGCTTTGACCTATTGTTTTGAAATTTTCACAAATGGTTGACAATGTGTTTATCTTCAAAACGCTGTTGGGGCATTGTTTTTGGGTGAACAGTGTTACAACAATCGTACAGACAACTTTTGACCAAAAAAGGCACATTTTTGTGCATATTTCAAACTATATAGTGTCCATAAAAAAAAATACTAACAAAATTTTAAAATTCATACAATAAGCTTTCTGAAAATATATAGTTTTGTGGACAAGGGAGGTCATCTTGGTTTCCTAATTAACTAATTAAAATACCTGTAGGGTAAACTGCATCTCTACCTTAAGCTAATAAGTTGGAGAATTCTGATGCATTTATTTCTCTTTTCTCCAAGGCAACATTTGAAAAGCTAGAAAATGAAATGAAGGAAGTGAACACAAATCAGGAAGCACTGAAAAGAAATTTTCTGGAACTGACCGAACTCAAGCATATACTGAGGAAGACTCAGAACTTTTTTGATGAGGTAATGTGACATAAGCCTGCTAATATTGAGCATCTTGATACATTTTAGAGTTCGTTTGCATGCTGTGCACTTGAACTGAAATCTATTTCACTTGCATATACTGCATACATCATAAGGAGTTGTCATGCACGTATTTAAATTTGTTGTATCACATAGGATCAATATCAAACCTGATACATTGTGGCAACAACACACTCATTAACCTAAGAGAAGACACCATGCTTTTTTACATATTCCTTGCGCTGATATTGAAAGGTGACTTTAGTGTTCAGTGTAACTGATACTCACAGCGTTGAGAGGTGACTTTAGTGTTCAGTGTAACTGATACAGCATTGAGAGGTGACTTTAGTGCTCAGTGTAACTGATACTCACAGCGTTGAGAAGTGACTTTAGTGTTCAGTGTAACTGCATGATACTCACAGCATTGAGACGTGTCTTTAGTGTAACTGATACTCACAGCGTTGAGAGGTGACTTTAGTGTTCAGTGTAACTGATACTCGCAGCGTTCAGAGGTGACTTTAGTGTTCAGTGTAACTGATACAGCATTGAGAGGTGACTTTAGTGCTCAGTGTAACTGATACTCACAGCGTTGAGAAGTGACTTTAGTGTTCAGTGTAACTGATACTCACAGCATTGAGAGGTGACTTTAGTGTTCAGTGTAACTGATACTCACAGCATTGAGAGGTGACTTTAGTGTTCAGTGTAACTGCATGATACTCACAGCATTGAGACTGTCTTTAGTGTAACTGATACTCACAGCGTTGAGAGGTGACTTTAGTGTTCAGTGTAACTGATACTCAGTGTTGAGAGGTAACTTTAGTGTTCAGTGTTACTGATACTCACAGCGTTGAGAGGTGACTTTAGTGTTCAGTGTAACTGATACTCACAGCATTGAGAGGTGACTTTAGTGCTCAGTGTAACTGATACTCATTGTTGAGAGGTGACTTTAGTGTTCAGTGTAACTGATACTCAGTGTTGAGAGGTGACTTTAGTGTTCAGCGTAACTGATACTCGGTGTTGAGAGGTGACTTTTAGTGTTCAGTGTAACTGATACTCAGTGTTGAGAGGTAACTTTAGTGTTCAGTGTAACTGATACTCAGTGTTGAGAGGTGACTTTAGTGTTCAGTGTAACTGATACTCAGCGTTGAGGTGACTTTAGTGTTCAGTGTAACTGATACTCAGTGTTGAGAGGTGACTTTAGTGTTCAGTGTAACTGATACTCAGTGTTGAGAGGTGACTTTAGTGTTCAGTGTAACTGATACTCAGTGTTGAGAGGTGACTTTAGTGTTCAGTGTAACTGATACTCACAGCATTGAGAGGTGACTTTAGTGTTCAGTGTAACTGCATGATACTCACAGCATTGAGACATGTCTTTAGTGTAACTGATACTCACAGCGTTGACAGGTGACTTTAGTGTTCAGTGTAACTGATACTCACAGAATTGAGAGGTGACCTTAGTGTTCGGTGTAACTGATACTCAGTGTTGAGAGGTGACTTTAGTGTTCAGTGTAACTGCATGATACTCACAGCATTGAGACGTGTCTTTAGTGTAACTGATACTCACAGCGTTGACAGGTGACTTTAGTGTTCAGTGTAACTGATACTCACAGAATTGAGAGGTGACCTTAGTGTTCAGTGTAACTAAACTCACAGCATTGAGAGGTGACTTTAGTGCTCAGTGTAACTGATACAGCATTGAGAGGTGACTTTAGTGCTCAGTGTAACTGATATTCACAGCATTGAGAGGTGACTTTAGTGTTCAGTGTAACTGATACTCACAGCCTTGAGAGGTGACTTTAGTGTTCAGTTGAACTGATACTTGCAGCGTTGAGAGGTGACTTTAGTGTTCAGTGTAACTGATACAGCATTGAGAGGTGACTTTAGTGCTCAGTGTAACTGATACTCACAGCGTTGAGAAGTGACTTTAGTGTTCAGTGTAACTGCATGATACTCACAGCATTGAGACTGTCTTTAGTGTAACTGATACTCACAGCGTTGAGAGGTGACTTTAGTGTTCAGTGTAACTGATACTCAGTGTTGAGAGGTGACTTTAGTGTTCAGTGTAACTGATACTCAGTGTTGAGAGGTGACTTTAGTGTTCAGTGTAACTGATACTCAGTGTTGAGAGGTAACTTTAGTGTTCAGTGTTACTGATACTCACAGCGTTGAGAGGTGACTTTAGTGTTCAGTGTAACTGATACTCAGTGTTGAGAGGTGACTTTAGTGTTCAGTGTAACTGATACTCACAGCATTGAGAGGTGACTTTAGTGCTCAGTGTAACTGATACTCACAGTGTTGAGAGGTGACTTTAGTGCTCAGTGTAACTGATACTCACAGCGTTGAGAGGTAACTTTAGTGTTCAGTGTAACTGATACTCAGTGTTGAGAGGTGACTTTAGTGTTCAGTGTAACTGATACTCAGTGTTGAGAGGTGACTTTAGTGTTCAGTGTAACTGATACTCACAGCATTGAGAGGTGACTTTAGTGTTCAGTGTAACTGCATGATACTCACAGCATTGAGACGTGTCTTTAGTGTAACTGATACTCACAGCGTTGACAGGTTACTTTAGTGTTCAGTGTAACTGATACTCACAGAATTGAGAGGTGACCTTAGTGTTCGGTGTAACTGATACTCAGTGTTGAGAGGTGACTTTAGTGTTCAGTGTAACTGATACTCAGTGTTGAGAGGTGACTTTAGTGTTCAGTGTAACTGATACTCAGTGTTGAGAGGTGACTTTAGTGTTCAGTGTAACTGATACTCACAGCGTTGAGAGGTGAATTTAGTGTTCAGTGTAACTGATACTCACAGCGTTGAGAGGTGACTTCTTTAGTGTTCGGTGTAACTGATACTCACAGCATTGAGAGGTGACTTTAGTGTTCAGTGTAACTGCATGATACTCACAGCATTGAGACGTGTCTTTAGTGTAACTGATACTCACATCGTTGACAGGTGACTTTAGTGTTCAGTGTAACTGATACTCACAGAATTGAGAGGTGACCTTAGTGTACAATATAACTGATACTCAGTGTTGAGAGGTGACTTTAGTGTTCAGTGTTACTGATACAGTGTTGAGAGGTGACTTTAGTGTTCAGTGTAACTGATACTCAGTGTTGAGAGGTGACTTTAGTGTTCAGTGTAACTGATACTCACAGCATTGAGAGGTGACTTTAGTGCTCAGTGTAACTGATACTCAGTGTTGAGAGGTGACTTTAGTGCTCAGTGTAACTGATACTCACAGCGTTGAGAGGTAACTTTAGTGTTCAGTGTAACTGATACTCAGTGTTGAGAGGTGACTTTAGTGTTCAGTGTAACTGATACTCAGTGTTGAGAGGTGACTTTAGTGTTCAGTGTAACTGATACTCACAGCATTGAGAGGTGACTTTAGTGTTCAGTGTAACTGCATGATACTCACAGCATTGAGACATGTCTTTAGTGTAACTGATACTCACAGCGTTGACAGGTGACTTTAGTGTTCAGTGTAACTGATACTCACAGAATTGAGAGGTGACCTTAGTGTTCGGTGTAACTGATACTCAGTGTTGAGAGGTGACTTTAGTGTTCAGTGTAACTGATACTCAGTGTTGAGAGGTGACTTTAGTGTTCAGTGTAACTGATACTCAGTGTTGAGAGGTGACTTTAGTGTTCAGTGTAACTGATACTCAGTGTTGAGAGGTGACTTTAGTGTTCAGTGTAACTGATACTCACAGCGTTGAGAGGTGACTTTAGTATTCGGTGTAACTGATACTCACAGCATTGAGAGGTGACTTTAGTGTTCAGTGTAACTGCATGATACTCACAGCATTGAGACGTGTCTTTAGTGTAACTGATACTCACAGCGTTGACAGGTGACTTTAGTGTTCAGTGTAACTGATACTCACAGAATTGAGAGGTGACCTTAGTGTACAATATAACTGATACTCAGTGTTGAGAGGTGACTTTAGTGTTCAGTGTTACTGATACAGCGTTGAGAGGTGACTTTAGTGTTCAGTGTAACTGATACTCAGTGTTGAGAGGTGACTTTAGTGTTCAGTGTAACTGATACTCACAGCATTGAGAGGTGACTTTAGTGCTCAGTGTAACTGATACTCAGTGTTGAGAGGTGACTTTAGTGTTCAGTGTAACTGATACTCAGTGTTGAGAGGTGACTTTAGTGTTCAGTGTAACTGATACTCAGTGTTGAGAGGTGACTTTAGTGTTCAGTGTAACTGATACTCACAGCGTTGAGAGGTGACTTTAGTGTTCAGTGTAACTGATACAGTATTGAGAGGTGACTTTAGTGCTCAGTGTAACTGATACTCACAGCGTTGAGAAGTGACTTTAGTGTTCAGTGTAACTGCATGATACTCACAGCATTGAGACATGTCTTTAGTGTAACTGATACTCTCAGCATTGAGAGGTGACTTTAGTGTTCAGTGTAACTGCATGATACTCACAGCATTGAGACGTGTCTTTAGTGTAACTGATACTCACAGCATTGAGACGTGTCTTTAGTGTAACTGATACTCACAGCGTTGAGAGAATACTTTAGTGTTCAGTGTAACTCATACTCACAACATTGAGAGGTGACTTTAGTGTTCAGTGTAACTGCATGATACTCACAGCATGGAGAGGTGACTTTAGTGCTCAGTGTAACTGATACTCACAGCATTGAGAGGTGACCTTAGTGTTCAGTGTAACTGATACTCACAGCGTTGAGAGGTGACTTTAGTGCTCAGTGTAACTGATACTCACAGCGTTGAGAGGTGACTTTAGTGCTCAGTGTAACTGATACTCACAGCGTTGAGAGGTGACCTTAGTGTTCAGTGTAACTGATACTCACAGCATTGAGAGGTGACCTTAGTGTTCGGTGTAACTGATACTCACAGCATTGAGAGGTGACCTTAGTGCTCAGTTTAACTGATACTCACAGCCTTGAGAGGTGACCTTAGTGTTCAGTGTAACTGATACTCACAGCAATGAGAGGTGACCTTAGTGTTCGGTGTAACTGATACTCACAGCGTTGAGAGGTGACTTTAGTGCTCAGTGTAACTGATACTCACAGTGTTGAGAGGTGACTTTAGTGCTCAGTGTAACTGATACTCACAGCGTTGAGAGGTGACCTTAGTGTTCAGTGTAACTGATACTCACAGCGTTGAGAGGTGACTTTAGTGCTCAGTGTAACTGATACTCACAGCGTTGAGAGGTGACCTTAGTGTTCGGTGTAACTGATACTCACAGCGTTGAGAGGTGACTTTAGTGCTCAGTGTAACTGATACTCACAGCCTTGGGAGGTGACCTTAGTGTTCAGTGTAACTGATACTCACAGCGTTGAGAGGTGACCTTAGTGTTCACTCACAGCGTTGAGAGGTGACTTTAGTGCTCAGTGTAACTGATACTCACAGCGTTGAGAGGTGACCTTAGTGTTCAGTGTAACTGATACTCACAGCGTTCAGAGGTGACCTTAGTGTTCGGTGTAACTGATACTCACAGCGTTGAGAGGTGACCTTAGTGCTCAGTGTAACTGATACTCACAGCGTTGAGAGGTGACTTTAGTGCTCAGTGTAACTGATACTCACAGCGTTGAGAGGTGACCTTAGTGCTCAGTGTAACTGATACTCACAGCCTTGAGAGGTGACCTTAGTGTTCAGTGTAACTGATACTCACAGTGTTGAGAGGTGACCTTAGTGTTCGGTGTAACTGATACTCACAGCGTTGAGAGGTGACCTTAGTGTTCGGTGTAACTGATACTCACAGCGTTGAGAGGTGACCTTAGTGCTCAGTGTAACTGATACTCACGGCGTTGAGAGGTGACCTTAGTGCTCAGTGTAACTGATACTCACAGCCTTGAGAGGTGACCTTAGTGCTCAGTGTAACTGATACTCACAGCGTTGAGAGGTGACCTTAGTGCTCAGTGTAACTGATACTCACAGCCTTGAGAGGTGACCTTAGTGTTCAGTGTAACTGATACTCACAGCGTTGAGAGGTGACCTTAGTGTTAGGTGTAACTGATACTCACAGCGTTGAGAGGTGACCTTAGTGCTCAGTGTAACTGATACTCACGGCGTTGAGAGGTGACCTTAGTGCTCAGTGTAACTGATACTCACAGCCTTGAGAGGTGACTTTAGTGCTCAGTGTAACTGATACTCACAGCCTTGAGAGGTGACCTTAGTGCTCAGTGTAACTGATACTCACAGCCTTGAGAGGTGACCTTAGTGTTCAGTGTAACTGATACTCACAGCATTGAGAGGTGACTTTAGTGCTCAGTGTAACTGATACTCACAGCCTTGAGAGGTGACTTTAGTGCTCAGTGTAACTGATACTCACAGCCTTGAGAGGTGACCTTAGTGCTCAGTGTAACTGATACTCACAGCCTTGAGAGGTGACCTTAGTGTTCAGTGTAACTGATACTCACAGCATTGAGAGGTGACTTTAGTGCTCAGTGTAACTGATACTCACAGCGTTGAGAGGTGACCTTAGTGCTCAGTGTAAATGATACTCACAGCGTTGAGAGGTGACCTTAGTGCTCAGTGTAACTGATACTCACAGCGTTGAGAGGTGACCTTAGTGTTCGGTGTAACTGATACTCACAGCGTTGAGAGGTGACCTTAGTGCTCAGTGTAACTGATACTCACGGCGTTGAGAGGTGACCTTAGTGCTCAGTGTAACTGATACTCACAGCCTTGAGAGGTGACCTTAGTGCTCAGTGTAACTGATACTCACAGCGTTGAGAGGTGACCTTAGTGCTCAGTGTAACTGATACTCACAGCCTTGAGAGGTGACCTTAGTGTTCAGTGTAACTGATACTCACAGCAATGAGAGGTGACCTTAGTGTTCGGTGTAACTGATACTCACAGCGTTGAGAGGTGACTTTAGTGCTCAGTGTAACTGATACTCACAGTGTTGAGAGGTGACTTTAGTGCTCAGTGTAACTGATACTCACAGCGTTGAGAGGTGACCTTAGTGTTCAGTGTAACTGATACTCACAGCGTTGAGAGGTGACTTTAGTGCTCAGTGTAACTGATACTCACAGCGTTGAGAGGTGACCTTAGTGTTCGGTGTAACTGATACTCACAGCGTTGAGAGGTGACTTTAGTGCTCAGTGTAACTGATACTCACAGCCTTGGGAGGTGACCTTAGTGTTCAGTGTAACTGATACTCACAGCGTTGAGAGGTGACCTTAGTGTTCACTCACAGCGTTGAGAGGTGACTTTAGTGCTCAGTGTAACTGATACTCACAGCGTTGAGAGGTGACCTTAGTGTTCAGTGTAACTGATACTCACAGCGTTCAGAGGTGACCTTAGTGTTCGGTGTAACTGATACTCACAGCGTTGAGAGGTGACCTTAGTGCTCAGTGTAACTGATACTCACAGCGTTGAGAGGTGACTTTAGTGCTCAGTGTAACTGATACTCACAGCGTTGAGAGGTGACCTTAGTGCTCAGTGTAACTGATACTCACAGCCTTGAGAGGTGACCTTAGTGTTCAGTGTAACTGATACTCACAGTGTTGAGAGGTGACCTTAGTGTTCGGTGTAACTGATACTCACAGCGTTGAGAGGTGACCTTAGTGCTCAGTGTAACTGATACTCACAGCGTTGAGAGGTGACCTTAGTGCTCAGTGTAACTGATACTCACAGCGTTGAGAGGTGACCTTAGTGTTCGGTGTAACTGATACTCACAGCGTTGAGAGGTGACCTTAGTGCTCAGTGTAACTGATACTCACGGCGTTGAGAGGTGACCTTAGTGCTCAGTGTAACTGATACTCACAGCCTTGAGAGGTGACCTTAGTGCTCAGTGTAACTGATACTCACAGCGTTGAGAGGTGACCTTAGTGCTCAGTGTAACTGATACTCACAGCCTTGAGAGGTGACCTTAGTGTTCAGTGTAACTGATACTCACAGCGTTGAGAGGTGACCTTAGTGTTAGGTGTAACTGATACTCACAGCGTTGAGAGGTGACCTTAGTGCTCAGTGTAACTGATACTCACGGCGTTGAGAGGTGACCTTAGTGCTCAGTGTAACTGATACTCACAGCCTTGAGAGGTGACTTTAGTGCTCAGTGTAACTGATACTCACAGCCTTGAGAGGTGACCTTAGTGCTCAGTGTAACTGATACTCACAGCCTTGAGAGGTGACCTTAGTGTTCAGTGTAACTGATACTCACAGCATTGAGAGGTGACTTTAGTGCTCAGTGTAACTGATACTCACAGCGTTGAGAGGTGACCTTAGTGTTCAGTGTAACTGATACTCACAGCGTTGAGAGGTGACTTTAGTGCTCAGTGTAACTGATACTCACAGCCTTGAGAGGTGACCTTAGTGTTCAGTGTAACTGATACTCACAGCGTTGAGAGGTGACCTTAGTGTTCACTCACAGCGTTGAGAGGTGACTTTAGTGCTCAGTGTAACTGATACTCACAGCCTTGAGAGGTGACCTTAGTGTTCAGTGTAACTGATAATCACAGCGTTGAGAGGTGACTTTAGTGCTCAGTGTAACTGATACTCACAGCCTTGAGAGGTGACCTTAGTGCTCAGTGTAACTGATACTCACAGCCTTGAGAGGTGACCTTAGTGTTCAGTGTAACTGATACTCACAGCATTGAGAGGTGACTTCAGTGCTCAGTGTAACTGATACTCACAGCGTTGAGAGGTGACTTTAGTGCTCAGTATAACTGATACTCACAGCCTTGAGAGGTGACCTTAGTGTTCAGTGTAACTGATACTCACAGCATTGAGAGGTGACCTTAGTGTTCGGTGTAACTGATACTCCCAGCATTGAGAGGTGACCTTAGTGCTCAGTGTAACTGATACTCACAGCCTTGAGAGGTGACCTTAGTGTTCAGTGTAACTGATACTCACAGCATTGAGTGGTGACCTTAGTGTTCGGTGTAACTGATACTCACAGCGTTGAGAGGTGACTTTAGTGCTCAGTGTAACTGATACTCACAGCGTTGAGAGGTGACCTTAGTGTTCAGTGTAACTGATACTCACAGCGTTGAGAGGTGACTTTAGTGCTCAGTGTAACTGATACTCACAGCCTTGAGAGGTGACCTTAGTGTTCAGTGTAACTGATACTCACAGTGTTGAGAGGTGACCTTAGTGTTCGGTGTAACTGATACTCACAGCGTTGAGAGGTGACCTTAGTGCTCAGTGTAACTGATACTCACAGCGTTGAGAGGTGACCTTAGTGCTCAGTGTAACTGATACTCACAGCCTTGAGAGGTGACCTTAGTGTTCAGTGTAACTGATACTCACAGCATTGAGAGGTGACTTCAGTGCTCAGTGTAACTGATACTCACAGCGTTGAGAGGTGACTTTAGTGCTCAGTATAACTGATACTCACAGCGTTGAGAGGTGACCTTAGTGTTCAGTGTAACTGATACTCACAGCATTGAGAGGTGACCTTAGTGTTCGGTGTAACTGATACTCCCAGCATTGAGAGGTGACCTTAGTGCTCAGTGTAACTGATACTCG
This sequence comes from Saccoglossus kowalevskii, assembly GCF_978046115.1. Classification (NCBI taxonomy): domain Eukaryota; kingdom Metazoa; phylum Hemichordata; class Enteropneusta; family Harrimaniidae; genus Saccoglossus; species Saccoglossus kowalevskii. Next base: position 30,951,890 of record NC_140661.1, on the reverse strand, counting down.
CAGCCTTGAGAGGTGACCTTAGTGTTCAGTGTAACTGATACTCACAGCATTGAGTGGTGACCTTAGTGTTCGGTGTAACTGATACTCACAGCGTTGAGAGGTGACTTTAGTGCTCAGTGTAACTGATACTCACAGCGTTGAGAGGTGACCTTAGTGTTCAGTGTAACTGATACTCACAGCGTTGAGAGGTGACTTTAGTGCTCAGTGTAACTGATACTCACAGCGTTGAGAGGTGACCTTAGTGTTCGGTGTAACTGATACTCACAGCGTTGAGAGGTGACTTTAGTGCTCAGTGTAACTGATACTCACAGCGTTGAGAGGTGACCTTAGTGCTCAGTGTAACTGATACTCACAGCCTTGAGAGGTGAGCTTAGTGTTCAGTGTAACTGATACTCACAGCGTTGAGAGGTGACCTTAGTGTTCGGTGTAACTGATACTCACAGCGTTGAGGTGACCTTAGTGCTCAGTGTAACTGATACTCGCAGCGTTGAGAGGTGACTTTAGTGCTCAGTGTAACTGATACTCGCAGCATTGAGATGTGACCTTAGTGTTCAGTGTAACTGATACTCACAGCGTTGAGAGGTGACCTTAGTGTTCGGTGTAACTGATACTCACAGTGTTGAGAGGTGACCTTAGTGCTCAGTGTAACTGATACTCACAGCCTTGAGAGGTGACCTTAGTGTTCAGTGTAACTGATACTCACAGCGTTGAGAGGTGACCTTAGTGTTCACTCACAGCGTTGAGAGGTGACTTTAGTGCTCAGTGTAACTGATACTCGCAGCGTTGAGAGGTGACCTTAGTGTTCAGTGTAACTGATACTCACAGCGTTGAGAGGTGACCTTAGTGTTCGGTGTAACTGATACTTGCAGCGTTGAGAGGTGACTTTAGTGCTCAGTGTAACTGATACTCACAGCGTTGAGAGGTGACCTTAGTGCTCAGTGTAACTGATACTCACAGCCTTGAGAGGTGACCTTAGTGTTCAGTGTAACTGATACTCACAGCGTTGAGAGGTGACCTTAGTGTTCGGTGTAACTGATACTCACAGCGTTGAGAGGTGACCTTAGTGCTCAGTGTAACTGATACTCACAGCGTTGAGAGGTGACCTTAGTGCTCAGTGTAACTGATACTCACAGCGTTGAGAGGTGACCTTAGTGTTCAGTGTAACTGATACTCACAGCCTTGAGAGGTGACCTTAGTGTTCAGTGTAACTGATACTCACAGCCTTGAGAGGTGACCTTAGTGTTCAGTGTAACTGATACTCACAGCCTTGAGAGGTGACCTTAGTGCTCAGTGTAACTGATACTCACAGCGTTGAGAGGTGACCTTAGTGCTCAGTGTAACTGATACTCACAGCCTTGAGAGGTGACCTTAGTGTTCAGTGTAACTGATACTCACAGCGTTGAGAGGTGACCTTAGTGTTCGGTGTAACTGATACTCACAGCGTTGAGAGGTGACCTTAGTGCTCAGTGTAACTGATACTCACGGCGTTGAGAGGTGACCTTAGTGCTCAGTGTAACTGATACTCACAGCGTTGAGAGGTGACCTTAGTGCTCAGTGTAACTGATACTCACAGCCTTGAGAGGTGACCTTAGTGCTCAGTGTAACTGATACTCACAGCCTTGAGAGGTGACCTTAGTGTTCAGTGTAACTGATACTCACAGCCTTGTGAGGTGACCTTAGTGTTCAGTGTAACTGATACTCACAGCGTTGAGAGGTGACCGTAGTGTTCAGTGTAACTGATACTCACAGCGTTGAGAGGTGACCTTAGTGTTCGGTGTAACTGATACACTCAGTTTAACTGATACATCATTATGGCATTGTAATGGTTTCAGCGTCGCATCAATGTCAGGACATGAAGGGGTGGTTATCGCTTTCTTTCATTGTGGCCACATTATGGTGACAATGTGGTAATTCACATATGTCAACAATGCTGAGAAGTATCGTAGTTAGTTGTATATGTATTCACTCAGATACTCTTTGCTGTCTAACACGCAAGCTGTATTATCTAAATGCTCGGTTCAAGCTAAATCATGCATGACCCCATCCAATTATCAAGATTGACTGATTATGTTCAGCGACTAATTGTTTCCTTGACGCCCAATGGAATCAAACAGGTAGACATCAGGAAGAGATTGGAGGAGGAAGATCGAGTGTTAGTTTCTAAAAAATCGATCGACAAGTTTTCAAAATGTAATGGCATCATACTATTTTTCTTTTATATTTAAAACTACACTGGAGTAAATCTGATAAACTAAACGGATGTGAATTCTTTGACCAGGTTTAGTACAAAGAAACAACAGTTACATAAATCCATAGCTACCATTGGCTGGCGGTGTCATCAAAAGTCGGCATCATGGCAAACCAGCTAGACAGCTTTTCATTTTTCTTTTGTTGCATCTAGCTCTCGTCAACACTGTTACCATATTGGGATTTAAATAAAAAAAATCCTACTGAAGTTCGCATGAACATGGGACATGGACAATATGTCCTGTCCTCACTTCACGATTATATCGTAGTTAAAGCAGTTATTATATTATCTAATTCAAAATTGTCGTTTATCATTTCTGTAACATTAGTTGCTGACTACATGGTTTTATTTTAGTTACGACATTGTCATTGACCTCTGACTGAACTGTGAAGGAAACATACATCACGTGATGGCTCCACGTAAAATTTTACATTGTTTCTAATGCAGCATTTTACCTCTATAAACGTCTCAATGACAGTTTATACACAAAAAGTTTATGACAATTATTTTGTCACATAATGAGACTTGTTTTACAGATTGGTGCAGGGGTGATTCAACATGACACTGGTAATCTTTCGGTGGATCATGGACTGACTGATTCACATGCATAGAAAAATTACCCGAATATCATCTAAACAACATGTTAACGTGTATTTGGAAATCAGGTTTTCGCTGAGGTTTAGGCACAGAGTGTTTTTTAGTGCTCGTTCAGGCACAGCCTGAAAAGGGGAGTACAGTTTCTTATTTCCAGTTTCCGTCCGTCTCGTTTTCTTTACATCTCTAACATTTTCTAAGAAATTCTGCAGTAGATATCGATGAAACTTGGCAGGTTAATGAACAAGTCTCTGTTGAATATTCACATAATTTTTTTTTCCCATATCTGAAAATCTTAAATTGGTCATTTTCATGACTTTCATCCAAAATTACCTTTCCCAACAACACTGACAGAAAAACTGAGCATGCTCAGAATAAATAATTAGGTTAGATTGTAATGCCAGGGTTTTCTGTGACATCATGACCTTGATCTGAATCAGTGACAGAAATGGACCACAGTCTGGTTTTTGTTTGATTTCATGGAAAATTAACGCTGAAATCTTGAAAAAAAATGGTCAGAAATGTTGTTGTATATTGTTGTTTGTTTTTATTACATTTGTTTATTTATGTTTTGTTATCCTCTTTACCTTACTAAATCCTCTGTTGATTTAGTTGTGTAATAAAGTTATTATTATATCTTTAAACTGTAAAAATTGCATCCATTATAAAGAGCCATCACCGAAATACCTGGTCACAAAGTTGAAGATCAGTGAAAACACTTTGCAGTTACTGTTTATAAATCTTGGCCAGGCACATTGACACATGTAGTCTACATAGATAGATAGATAGATATTTAATTTGACACAAAATTTAGTATGAATGGAAAAAAAAACATACAATAAATCAATGGTCAAGAAAAACACAAATAAAAGACTAAACTAAAGCTTAGATATAAAATCAACAGTTAGTGGATAAATTATTATTATTATTACCATTACAAATCTGAGTGGAAACTGTAGTGGGGGGGGGGGGTCGTCAAGGCTATATTTTGATGGGAATTATTGTGGTAATACTGAAACAAACCTAGGTCCTGGTAATATACAAAGACCTGAATTAACCTGTTATTAATGGTACATCAAGGTTTACTCAGATTTATGAATGCAGTTTCTTGAGCATGTATGAGACATAGTTTGGTTGCACTCTGGTGTACTCTGAGATTTTGGACATGGGTCGCATGGAAGTTTTCAGTTATCAGTACAATACTAGATTAAGGGAAATGATGAGTTGTACCCACATAGAGTACATATTGTTTGCAGATGTTCCATGTATTATTTTAATAATTAAATTACGAGGACTGTGACATTCATGTCTTGTTAAATTTGTCATTGATAATTTTGTTTTACAATAACAATAAATGTTCTCAATGTTCAGATTGTCCGCAAATCAGCTTTTTAATTATTCAGTTATTTTTTGCAAAATATCTGAAGAAGCTAATCGATAGTGTTACCATTTCTCAGTGTTACTTGATAAATTTAACAACTGATAGAAATGTTCAAGATGCAATCAAATATTACTATTATTCATGTACATTATACATTACTTATTGCTATATGCTCTACAGCACAATCAAGTCAACCTGTAATGCATAAGAAAAAAACTATTGAGGTGCTAGCTGTGTTTTTTATTCGTAATACTGTCTCTTTCACAAATTGTAATTTTGGATGGGTCCTTGTCTTTTTTGTTAATGTTTTCTTTATATCGTTTCTGAATATCTGACAAAAAAACAAATATTGTAAGATATTTTTATAATTGTTATCATGTATATATGCACTGCCTGCTTAGAACACCTAATAGATATTTTATATTTTTCAATTTGTTTTCATTGTACTAGTTTTTTTTAGCACCAAAGCATGCTTTTTCATCTTTAATCAATTCATTTGCAAATTTCAGTGTTTTTTTTATTTTTCCATTGATTTTCTAATTTGTTGTCCAACTGTCTCTAAATCTGCTATACAACCATTTAGTGATTTCAAGTTAATCTTCAGTGTTTCATTTAGTCCATCAAGTTCTACTTGTAACATTTATTGCTATGTTAGACAGTGTGAATTGCTTGACTTGCTCATGAAATTGATTATATTTAGCATAACATTCACTCTATAGCCTAGCATAACATTCACTCTATAGCCTAGCATAACATTCACTCTATAGCCTAGCATAACATTCACTCTATAGCCTAGTATAACATTCACTCTATAGCCTAGTATAACATTCACTCTATAGCCTAGTATAACATTCACTCTATAGCCTAGTATAACATTCACTCTATAGCCTAGCATAACATTCACTCTATAGCCTAGCATAACATTCACTCTATAGCCTAGCATAACATTCACTCTATAGCCTAGCATAACATTCACTCTATAGCCTAGCATAACATTCACTCTATAGCCTAGCATAACATTCACTCTATAGCCTAGCATAACATTCACTCTATAGCCTAGTATAACATTCACTCTATAGCCTAGCATAACATTCACTCTATAGCCTAGTATAACATTCACTCTATAGCCTAGTATAACATTCACTCTATAGCCTAGCATAACATTCACTCTATAGCCTAGCATAACATTCACTCTATAGCCTAGCATAACATTCACTCTATAGCCTAGCATAACATTCACTCTATAGCCTAGCATAACATTCACTCTATAGCCTAGCATAACATTCACTCTATAGCCTAGTATAACATTCACTCTATAGCCTAGCATAACATTCACTCTATAGCCTAGTATAACATTCACTCTATAGCCTAGTATAACATTCACTCTATAGCCTAGCATAACATTCACTCTATAGCCTAGTATAACATTCACTCTATAGCCTAGTATAACATTCACTCTATAGCCTAGTATAACATTCACTCTATAGCCTAGCATAACATTCACTCTATAGCCTAGCATAACATTCACTCTATAGCCTAGCATAACATTCACTCTATAGCCTAGCATAACATTCACTCTATAGCCTAGTATAACATTCACTCTATAGCCTAGTATAACATTCACTCTATAGCCTAGTATAACATTCACTCTATAGCCTAGCATAACATTCACTCTATAGCCTAGTATAACATTCACTCTATAGCCTAGCATAACATTCACTCTATAGCCTAGTATAACATTCACTCTATAGCCTAGTATAACATTCACTCTATAGCCTAGCATAACATTCACTCTATAGCCTAGCATAACATTCACTCTATAGCCTAGTATAACATTCACTCTATAGCCTAGTATAACATTCACTCTATAGCCTAGTATAACATTCACTCTATAGCCTAGCATAACATTCACTCTATAGCCTAGTATAACATTCACTCTATAGCCTAGTATAACATTCACTCTATAGCCTAGTATAACATTCACTCTATAGCCTAGTATAACATTCACTCTATAGCCTAGTATAACATTCACTCTATAGCCTAGCATAACATTCACTCTATAGCCTAGTATAACATTCACTCTATAGCCTAGTATAACATTCACTCTATAGCCTAGCATAACATTCACTCTATAGCCTAGTATAACATTCACTCTATAGCCTAGTATAACATTCACTCTATAGCCTAGTATAACATTCACTCTATAGCCTAGTATAACATTCACTCTATAGCCTAGTATAACATTCACTCTATAGCCTAGCATAACATTCACTCTATAGCCTAGTATAACATTCACTCTATAGACTAGCATAACATTCACTCTATAGCCTAGCATAACATTCACTCTATAGCCTAGCATAACATTCACTCTATAGCCTAGTATAACATTCACTCTATAGCCTAGCATAACATTCACTCTATAGCCTAGTATAACATTCACTCTATAGCCTAGTATAACATTCACTCTATAGCCTAGCATAACATTCACTCTATAGCCTAGCATAACATTCACTCTATAGCCTAGCATAACATTCACTCTATAGCCTAGCATAACATTCACTCTATAGCCTAGTATAACATTCACTCTATAGCCTAGTATAACATTCACTCTATAGCCTAGCATAACATTCACTCTATAGCCTAGTATAACATTCACTCTATAGCCTAGTATAACATTCACTCTATAGCCTAGCATAACATTCACTCTATAGCCTAGCATAACATTCACTCTATAGCCTAGCATAACATTCACTCTATAGCCTAGCATAACATTCACTCTATAGCCTAGTATAACATTCACTCTATAGCCTAGTATAACATTCACTCTATAGCCTAGCATAACATTCACTCTATAGCCTAGTATAACATTCACTCTATAGCCTAGCATAACATTCACTCTATAGCCTAGTATAACATTCACTCTATAGCCTAGTATAACATTCACTCTATAGCCTAGTATAACATTCACTCTATAGCCTAGTATAACATTCACTCTATAGCCTAGTATAACATTCACTCTATAGCCTAGCATAACATTCACTCTATAGCCTAGTATAACATTCACTCTATAGCCTAGTATAACATTCACTCTATAGCCTAGTATAACATTCACTCTATAGCCTAGTATAACATTCACTCTATAGCCTAGTATAACATTCACTCTATAGCCTAGCATAACATTCACTCTATAGCCTAGCATAACATTCACTCTATAGCCTAGTATAACATTCACTCTATAGCCTAGTATAACATTCACTCTATAGCCTAGTATAACATTCACTCTATAGCCTAGCATAACATTCACTCTATAGCCTAGCATAACATTCACTCTATAGCCTAGCATAACATTCACTCTATAGCCTAGTATAACATTCACTCTATAGCCTAGCATAACATTCACTCTATAGCCTAGTATAACATTCACTCTATAGCCTAGCATAACATTCACTCTATAGCCTAGCATAACATTCACTCTATAGCCTAGTATAACATTCACTCTATAGCCTAGCATAACATTCACTCTATAGCCTAGCATAACATTCACTCTATAGCCTAGTATAACATTCACTCTATAGCCTAGTATAACATTCACTCTATAGCCTAGTATAACATTCACTCTATAGCCTAGCATAACATTCACTCTATAGCCTAGCATAACATTCACTCTATAGCCTAGCATAACATTCACTCTATAGCCTAGTATAACATTCACTCTATAGCCTAGCATAACATTCACTCTATAGCCTAGTATAACATTCACTCTATAGCCTAGCATAACATTCACTCTATAGCCTAGTATAACATTCACTCTATAGCCTAGTATAACATTCACTCTATAGCCTAGCATAACATTCACTCTATAGCCTAGTATAACATTCACTCTATAGCCTAGCATAACATTCACTCTATAGCCTAGTATAACATTCACTCTATAGCCTAGTATAACATTCACTCTATAGCCTAGTATAACATTCACTCTATAGCCAAGTATCATAGCAATAAATAGCAAGTTTAAAAATAAAAATAGCGTTAAAATAGAGTTTGAATTAAACATGCTTTTGACGGTCGCATATTTTACTCAATAGTGGTTTTTTGCTTTCAAAATGTCTGCATTTCAGACCTTTTAATATAGAGATATATTTTCTGTAATGAATCAAGAATACTGAAACCATTATCAAATTAGCTGAGTCTATCAATATATATTTATACTGACTTTCTGTTTTGTTACCTTCACAATATTATAAAGAGACAGTTGGACCTTTTTCACTTTGTTGTACATGTTGTTATTCCCGCATGGTGGGCCCTAGTAGTTATCATAGTGTAATATTGTTTTCCTGGTGGTAATCCAGGCTGAATTGCATCATCAGCAGATGCATGATCCAAGCCTTGCAGAAGAAGCACATTCCTTGCTAAGTGAAGAAGGCATGAGAGCTGGACATGCCATGAGACTTGGGTGAGTATGAATTTAAAACTTGACAGTCCATTCTTTCTCGTAAAACACAAAAAGCATTTTAATGTCACATGCAGCAGAGCATGGAGTTCCACTCCATGCAACATTGTACCATCATTTTGTTTTTAGTAATTAGAGAAAAGCTTCTCAGATACTCTTCTTTAATCAACCCTTTGAATATGCCATAAATAATATTTCACACCAAAATGTTTATGCATCATTTTGCACATTTTATTTATTATCTTTTACTTCTTTGGTAATAATTGCTGATTGGCTACAGTTCTTGATTCCAATTTTTGAGAATATGAAGACGTTAGGCATGTTTATTTCATGAGTTAAGTTGAGTCAAACCATTTATAGAAAGCAGAGTTTGATTGGTCTGAAAAACCTGTCAACAAGCAAGATGTTTCTCGATTGTTTGGTGGTAGAGTTTGGTAACTTGGGTGAATTTAGTTTTCTAAGATCAAACCTTGGACTAATGTCACAATTATTCATTACACCTATATTGATTATAAATGTTGTATTTCTAAGTGTTATTTTTTGCAAGCATAGATGATCAATTGTAGTACTGTATTGTTAATAGATTTGTTGCTGGAGTGATTAATAGAGAACGATTGCCAAGCTTTGAAAGAATGTTGTGGCGTGCCTGTCGTGGTAATGTATTCCTACGGCAAACTGAGATCGAGACACCCTTGGAAGATCCAAGCACGGTAAGAAATTTGTCATACTCTTTGTAATTTTTAACAGAAAAAATTGGGATTTCTGAGTACGAAATATATAAATTTCAATGGAATGTTTTTGACATTATCAAATTCACTGAGAAACTTGCATAAAAAGATGAAAATATATGGCTCAGACTCACAGAAAACATTCAATTCTGATCATATAATCACACATATTACATTACTGTTTTCATCAGTTTCAATTGAAACTACTTGTTTATCTATTGCTATATATTATTATCAAGCTGAGCACAGTGTAATTTTGTAAAGGACTACCTATTATAGATGTTATGTTAAGAAGGTACATGTACATTGTATGTCCAAATTGACGATTACATGGCTTTTTTTTTATGCTTCCATGATTATGGGTTTATGCTGTTGATGCACAAAATATAACAAAAAATTGTTTGCATCTGAAATGAATGGAATGAAAAAATCAAATTATTATTATTATTAAATCTTTATTGTAGGATATAAAGTACCGGTAGCAAAGTTTGTAAATCCCATATTAAGAAAAAAATAAACAATATATTCAAAACAAACAAACAAACTAAGAGAAAAAAAATATAAAAGACATGATTTAATGCTCTAGAGTGGCTGTATTTACTACATAGAACATAAACTTTGAACATATATGAATCTTAATACATGTATTGCTTATTTCTAAATTTTCAGATGTAAGTTTTGGAGTTTCCAGTGTCATAATTTTTCTATTATTGAAGTTGTCTCCCACAATGCATATGAATTTGTTTCAAACTGTCTTTAACTGAAATTGGTTACAATATTTTTTGCAGGGTGATCAAGTCAACAAATCTGTGTTCATCATATTCTTCCAAGGAGAACAACTTAAATCAAGAGTGAAGAAAATCTGTGAAGGGTAAGCAAAAAAGTCACTACTATTAGCACATGTCTTTAGGAGTTTTTGAGCCAGTAATTTTGTTACTTTACTAATAATATATAACAAAGTAAAAGTATGTAATAGTTGGTGAATAAAGCAGACAAATGTTTAATCGCCAGATTCCGTGCCACTTTGTATCCTTGTCCTGAAACTCAAGCAGAACGTCGTGAGATGGCCATGGGAGTGATGACTCGAATTGAAGATCTTCAAACGGTTAGTATTGGATGCTCTTAATGTCCTGATTTATTTAATGCGCTTGTGTCAAAGGAAATATGATAATATGTAATTGCCAATAAATGTGTCTTTTTAATAACTTAACAGAACCTGTGAACAGAATGTTGTGACCACTTTTATCTGTCTGCTATTGAAACTATGCACAAATTTGTTTGTTTTCTCACATTGCTTACCAGTATTTGTGTGTTTTTTAGTCTAAGCAGACTGTTAGAAGGGCACCAACTACATTTTGACTGGGATAGATCTAGAATTTTATTTTTACCTATGATGTTTGTTTGTAAGATCCACACCTATTGACTTGCTTGTTGATTGAAGTAGTAAGTTCTGACAGGTGCAAGTATTCAACCTTTTCTTATGGTACCTACTAGGTGTTGGGTCAAACTCAAGATCATCGTCACAGAGTACTTGCATCCGCTTCCAAGAATATCAAAGTATGGTTTATCAAAGTTCGCAAAATAAAAGCCATCTATCATACGTTGAATATGTTCAACCTGGATGTTACTCAGAAATGTCTGATTGCAGAATGTTGGTGTCCTGTTGTAGATTTGGATAGCATTCAACAAGCTTTACGCCGTGGTACTGTAAGTATAAGTCCATTGTGCTTACTCTTTTGTCAGTCCTGGCGAGTCTCTAAATCGTGATAGTACCCAGTATACGTATTGCTATTTGACGCACAACTTTGGGTAATTGGGACTGGGCTGCATGGCTATCATCCTAACATTATGGACCCCGAGTTGACCAGGCCTAGTTCTACATAAATACCTGAATATCTTAACCATGGTTCCTTCAAAGTTGCATCTTCATTCAATAGTGAATGAATCTCAGCCAGTAGCTTTGGCCTCCCTATTGAGTCTACATACTTACACAGGGTACTTCAGCTGTGGTCTTTTTGATATTCGATTAATACATCCTTTATATCCAAAGGTATTTGAATAGTAAGTATCATCTGTTCTCACGTTTTTCAGGAACGAAGTGGTTCTAGTGTACCTTCCATCTTGAATCGTATGGTAACCAAAATGATACCCCCAACGTACAACCGTGTCAACAAATTCACCTCAGGGTATCAGGCTATTATTGATGCATATGGTGTTGCCGATTACAGAGAAGTCAACCCTAGTAAGATGTCTAATCTTTATTTTAGAGAATTTGGCATTTGAAATTGAGGATCAGACTACTTAAAGCGCTCTTAGTTATTGAGACATGTTGAAACAAAATAGTTTAATAAGTCACAACTAGGTATATTTTGCATGTCTCAGGATTCATGAAAACCATGTAGACCTGTGATCTCCCCTGTGTGCGCTTATGGCCTTCAAAATAGTATAGAAGTTTTGGTTTTTAAAATTGGGTGACCTCAAAATTATAAAGCACTGGATTTATTGATTGTCATTATATAGGCTGATGTGCTAGTGCTGTAGTGAATGTGTATAGATATGACTACAATATTCACGTTTTATGTGCTTCTAATAGAGCAAATACAATATTTATGATTGATTTTAATATTCTCCTTCTTCCACTACCTCATAACCACATGTAACAGACATTATAGCATGCATAAAATGACTTGATTTTCTTTTTGTAGCTCCCTACACCATCATTACATTTCCTTTTCTGTTTGCTGTGATGTTTGGTGATGCTGGTCATGCTTTTATTATGGCAATATTTGGTATATGGATGGTGGTCAATGAAAAGAAACTGGCTGAACCAGCAAAAGAAAGTGAGGTAGGTCGTTTTTCATTCCTGTTGTTGATTTTTGAACGTCATACTTTCCTGCCAAAATTTTGATGCAAATCTATCAAATGGACATAATGTACCGCAAAAAACTCTGGAATTTCAACCACTTTTGGGTGCCTGTGTTTTGGGGTTGGTTGCTGTAGCTTTGCGTTCTCCTAAATTTCGACAAAGTCCGGGAATGGAAGTTTTTTGCTACTCTTAAAAATTCAACCAAACTTTCATAACCCAAAATTCTTGGTAATTCGCACCAACCCTGTCAGATTACGAGTTTCTGTACTCCTGTACTCGTCGAGTGTGAGCTAGATCAGGTTTGCTTGGACCACATAATTTGCATGAACTAAAATAACATTTACGTCACATGTATTTATTGTTATCTCTATGAAATTTATTATTTAATAAAAAAACATTACAGTTTGTATTTGCTTTTAAAAAGGTTGATCCAAAATAAAACCGAACGCAACGTTTTTGCCAGTCATTGAGAAAAACAATTTGCATATAAAACAAAGGACAGCTCCCATTGCGTGAATCCGGTTATTCCGTGATTCTAAAAATTCAGACTTTCAAAAAAAATAAAAATTATTTAAAGCTGCTCGAAATTTAAGAGTTTTTATGGTGCTATTGTTTACAAGGTTTGATCAAGATGGCTAAAAAAATTATGAAACATATTGTATGAGTTTTGTTTAAATTAACTCTACTGGTATTCTAAATTAACTGATTACTAGTGATTAAACTGAAACTGTCAACTCTTTACAATTGTATGCATCATTCTTTGCATTACAGCACATTAAAGACAATTAGCTCAATGTCACTGGTTTGCATGTATCTAAATTGCAAAGAGAAATCTGTATAATTATTGTTTTCAAAATTAGATGTCTTTATGGAGAAAATATTTCACGATCTATAAAATAATATTTGCATATTTACAGGGGAAAAAGATGGGGTGCCTTGGTGGCATCTTGCTGGTCTTTCCTTGTTCTGGGTGCTTATTTCAATTCAGATCATCTGTATCTAATTCATTCAGCATACATTAGCCTAGTTTATCACCATATTGTGAATTTCCTACCAAGAAATAGTGGGGGAATCCTCTGAATTGGTGTGAACCATGCAACTGCACACTCTGAATGAGACGCTAAATAACCTGTAAGAAATAATTTACTGTTGTGATAAATAAGACTACATTTGTAAATGTTGATTTTTAGATGTGGGGTCCTGTCTACCATGGTCGCTATATTGTAATGTTAATGGGTATGTTTGCTTGCTACACTGGTATAATATACAATGATGTGTATTCCAAGTCTATTAACATATTTGGATCATCATTTATATGTCATAAAGCTAACTATACGTAAGTTGGTGTTATATATTCTAGGAGTTCACTTTATATATAATAATTTAAAAGCATATAACTACACTAAAAAAAACAAATCCAGGAAAAAGTGCAAAATGAGAAAGCAAACAAGACTGAGGTAACAAAGAGAAGATATATTTTTGATAAAAACAGCTTGACTGATTTAAAAAATGCTTGCTAATTGTAAGGGAAGAACTGTTTTGTGTTAACACCATTCACATTTTGTGTTAAGACCATTCACATTTTGTGTTGATATATTTATAGGTATCACTAGAAATAACCATATGTCTTTATATCGTTTTGAAAATACTGTATGAAATATAACATTGGTAGCTAAAGTAAGAACAAATTTAATTGTGGAAAACTAAATAATTTGTTGACAACCACATTATATATTATTATGACATGTACTGAGCCTATGTATCTTTAACCACTTCAGGAACTCAACAATAAAGAATAATGAACATTTGCAATTAGATCCAGTAGATACCTACACAGGCTCACCATATCCCTTTGGTTTTGACCCGGTAAGTACATAGTACATACAAGTAATGCATTCAAAAGGGTACATTCAGTCCTAACCAACAAAATTGCATCCTATCAGATGGGTACAGAAAGCTGTCAAACTGTTTGCTGTTTCTGGTCTGCAGTGCACATCAGTATTCTTGTCACAATGATTTCTGTGTGATAACTGGTACTTATCTGATGGAGCCTGTAAATAGGACTTGATCCTGCTGGTCTTCCAAATAAATAAATATCTTCACATTACACTCAATACAATACAGCAGAACATTAAACAAAACATAAAATATAACAAGTTACAAATTATTAAAAACTATTATTGTCTCTTAATTGAATATGATGGGTTGATATCACTGGTACCAACAAGAAAGTGAATGAAAACACTAAATGATTAATAATGCCTTGTTTAGTAATGTTCACTCAGTTTTAATATTTAATAGAGGAACATGAAAAATTTCATTCTTTGGCATTAAACCTGTTGATGAAAAACTGATGTACATGCAAATGCAGTATTATAAAAACAAGCATTGCTGCAATATGTCCAAGGCCAGACTAACCATTTGGTGGTTCTATACAGGGTAGTGTTTGCCTGTTTTCAATCTTCATTTGAAATTAATGAAAGATGTATAAATGTTTTACATTCCTGCTTAATTCAGTGTACCATTGTTTATTACTTCTTTTTTGCCTAGATATGGAGACAAGCTCTCAATGAGCTGACGTTCACCAACTCCTTCAAAATGAAAATGTCTGTTATATTAGGTGTATTTCAAATGTTGTTTGGAGTTATGCTAAGTTGTGTAAACCATAGGTGAGTCTGTCTATTGATGTCTATTTGTGAATTAGTTTTTATAAATTCTTCCATGGGTGAAACACTGAGATTTGTAACCAGATGGTAATAATTGTAATTGCCATAGCAACAACCATATTATATGTTTGATATGGCAAGAACATTGTGGTAAGAGTAGCCATGAAAAACAGCAAATATCTTAGTGTAGAGAACATTGAGGTTAGAGTAACCATGGCGACAGCTAATATATTATTGTAAAGAACATTATCAACTTTGCTTTTAGGAAGACACTTTACAAAGAAAAATGAGCTATTTCATCTGTGAGGGCACTTGTTCAATTTTCTTTACCTTTGTACCATCAAATATCTTATGTCAAAATAAATCATTATTTTTACTTTTAATACATTTCCGTCAGAAAGTCATTGATAACCTTCACAGTCAAAGCTGTTTTTGTGCAAATGTTGAGAATGGGTAAACCAGAAGGTTTCATTACTTTATCAATATGCTTAATCAAGTTCATATATTATATGATAAAGTCACATTGCTTCACTAAAGTGTCTTGTAGCATTAACTCAGTGAACTATAGTTGTTCACATGAGTTCACTGATACATTACTATAGCAAAGTAGGATTGACATTTCTCAAGTGAATAAACCCCATATCAACTGGCAAACATTGACAACCTTAGCTTATATGTGAACTGATTTATGACACAAAATGGTGTCCATCGTTAGTGCTAGTTAGTCAGCTTACATCTTTATTAAGTTAGACATTTCAATAACTGGCAATTAATGCAATTCAAACAGGTATTTTAAGAATCCTCTGAATATCTTCTGTGAGTTCATCCCAAAAGTGCTCTTCTTGGTGTGTATGTTTGGATACCTTGTCTTCATGATATTTGTCAAATGGTTTAAATATGATGCCTCTACATCGTCTACTGCACCCAGTTTGCTCATTACGATCATCGATATGTTCTTGCTGAAAGGCGTGGATGAAGAACATTCAATGTTCCCGGGACAGGTAAGGCTGTCCATCTTGACCTCAACATGCAAGCTCTGTTGTACTGACTTCAGCAGAAGCAGTACCTAATTCTGCCTTAAATTCACCTTGGGTTGTTAAACGGCAGTTTGGGCTTTTGAAAAAAATAAAATGGAACCAAGAAATCGCCTAGGACAATTTTTTGGCAGTTTTTTAAGCTGTTTTAATCTTTTCTAATGCCTAAAAGTTTCACCGTAGTCATTGACACCTATTCAAGAGTATGATGTTTATTGTGACTAGCGTAAATGGGTAAGCTTCGTTTTGACAATGAGCTATTATCACTGTAAACAATGTAAAATTATTCTTCAAATGCTCAGTTTATGTTTTGAAAACAACAATTTTTTTTTATTTAAAGACAAATCATGCCGCTTTCCCATCAACATCCAAGCTAAAAGATCGTACAACAACATCGGCAAATCTCTTCCGTGCTGCGTTCAATAACATTAACATATTTAAATGAACTATGGTAATTTGAACACGTTGTCATCATTCATCGTTTTCATTGGTTAATTAGCGATTTGACCTCTTAGGTCAAAGAACACCATCCCATTTCAAAACATGGTGGATATTCATTTGTACAGCATCGAGCGTTTAAAATGCAACTGAAATCATTTGCTTACGATGAAATAAGTTGAAATTTATTTGCATTTCATAACAATTCAACAAATTTATTTTTTTCACGTTATTATAATCATTACGAGATAATAATCAACAATTGTGAAATGCAGCATGACTGGATTGGGCTAACGCGATCATTTGTTACTATAGTACTAAGAAATGCAGTTGTGTTCATTTTTTTATTTTAAACTTCTTTTAGAATATACCTTCGGTACTAATAAAATGAAAACAATAATTGTATTTGGTGCACAAGATTCGTTTATGTCATTTGTTTGCAAAAAGATGTGCTGGGTGACATTGTAATGAAATTTTAGGCGGTCTACTTTACAATAGTTTCTTTTGTTTTGGGTGTTCCAACTGCCGACGTTGAAAGTCGGCCTAGGTGAATTTTTTCAATGAAAAAGTCCCCCAAAAATATTTTCTGGATGGGTGAATTTACGGCATAATCCTGTACTTCAGTATTCTAAGTGACTGTATTTCCAAATCATATAATCTAAAAATGTCTGACTTATTGTGGAATACTTTATTTTCGCTAGAATTAATTTTCACTGAAAAGGCTTTTTGGGTGTTTTGTATGGAATTTATTTTCACTGATTTTTGATGAGTTTAATGTGAAATATATTAAGAAAAAAAATATATTCGCTGGATTTTATTTTCACGGAATCATCCCTTCAGCGAAAATGGCGAAAATAAATTCCAAGCGAAAATAAAGTATTCTACAGTAATAAAATTGTGAAGGAGATACATGTATTTTAATAATTAATTCCTGTTCAGGTGAAGCTTGAAAAGGGCACCACCAGCGTTGTCAATATCTGTCTGTGTGGTAGAATCATTTTCCCATTATTTCTCCAGCAGATATTAAACTCAACATGTTGATGGTTTTTTCTTTATAATTTTATAGAATGAATTACAAACTTTCTTAGTGTTGGTGGTTGTCCTCTGTGTGCCATGGATGCTGTTCATCAAACCAGTTTACTTGTATGTACAAAATAATAAACGTGTAAAGATGGTGAGTATTCTTTATGAATAACATATCTTACATTGTAAGATGGCTGGGCTGTTTCCACCAATCAGACAATAGTATATGCCCATGCTATTATAAATTTAAATCGTATTCTGGAATTGAATTCAGTGTTTGGACTTTATTCTCTTATTGAATCTAGCCAAAATTGCACCAATTATATGTAAATTTTCCTGTCAGAACCCAAAGTGATGGATTTGGGCCCATCTTTTCATTCATTCATCTATTTGTCATACTTTTTCTGAAGTTCATTTACCCACCCCAAGTCCAAACTGTTATGATAGATAAATCAATTTCACTAATGAACTATGTTTGTTGCCACAATCATACACTCAATGAATCTGGTAGGGTCTCAAACTTGGCAATGTACGCATGATGGTAAATGGTGGCGGGCATGATGACACCGCTGAAGTGTTACCTAATGAGGTCCTTGCCTCTGGAGATTCTGATAGCCTGAGTGAAGAAGAGACTGAAAAGGTCAAGGTAAATTCATTGCCACATGATCCCCCTTAGAGTGAATGGCATGTTGGTCTTCTCTCTGTCTCTTTCCCTGCCTCTTTCCCCTATGTATTTCTTCTCCCCAAATTTCCCAAGTCATTGTGATTGTGCTTGTTTTGGTGTCAGGAACATGAACATCTAATTGAGGAAACTGAAGAAAATGGTGACACAATTGCAATCTCCTCGGCAGATGATGGTCCCAAGGTAAACCCTATTATAAAAGCATGTGATTGCAACCCATCACTTCCATGTCCCATTACTGCCACTTTAAATGCTTTGAATATATTATGTAGGTGCGTTGTGTGACAATGCTCATCTGGCTTCAACTGAATTGATTGGAATAGCAGCGATTCTAACAACAGCATAGCATGTTTATTTCGCAGACAACCTCGTGCTCTGAATTAAAACCTATTGGATATTCAAATTTTTCAATAGAATGTATTGTTTCTTTCACAAACCCAAGAACCTAGTGAATACACCAGAATGACTAAGTAAAAGTAATAAATGCTATTGCTACCATTTACCAAGTGACTGGCCGCTGTTGTTGGTTGATCACTGTAAATTATCAAGACCAGAGGCATGTTGCACACTGTACAAATATGGCTGTTTTTTAGCACTTGGTGACTTTTCTCAAGAAATCATTTACCGTGATCTTTATTCACTTGTATGCTGAGTCTGCAGTACATGCAAATACCAGGTTGTTTGCCCTTTCAAAAGTCAGAGTAATTGATTTCTTGGAACTTGCATCTACCAACTATGCACAATACAGCTCTAT
This sequence comes from Saccoglossus kowalevskii, assembly GCF_978046115.1. Classification (NCBI taxonomy): domain Eukaryota; kingdom Metazoa; phylum Hemichordata; class Enteropneusta; family Harrimaniidae; genus Saccoglossus; species Saccoglossus kowalevskii. Next base: position 30,933,026 of record NC_140661.1, on the reverse strand, counting down.
ATGTGGGCCATATCACTCAACTTCCTATTTTCTTGTTTTCTATCCATCTTAATTAATGACCTGTCATGGCAGAAGGTATATATCATTGTGAAGATCAATGTTCTATCTTGAATAGTTTTGTTTGTTTTGCTTGTTTTGTTTGTTTGTCTAGTATGTACTATTGTTTTCTTTGTACATTGTTTTGAATTTTCTATGTACATAGCTTTCATGAATGCCAATGGTTATGTGCCATAACCTACATATAGTTATAGTATGGTCTTTGAGATCAAAGTACAAATGTTCAACACTGTGCATATGTCTAGATTGTTTTTTTAATCATTATATTTAACTGAACAGCCTGAAATTACAAATTCCATAAACCATGGCCACTTTATGGTTACAATGCATAATATCTCATTAAGCTTTTATAACCATAGGATCAGATACACAAACAAGCTAGGCTACTGTCTTGTAGATCAGATACACAAACAAGCTAAGCTACTGTCTTGTAGATCAGATACACAAACAAGCTAAGCTACTGTCTTGTAGATCAGATACACAAACAAGCTAGGCTACTGTCTTGTAGATCGGATACACATAAGAGCTAGGCTACTGTCTTGTAGATCGGATACACATAAGAGCTAGGCTACTGTCTTGTAGATCAGATACACATAAGAGCTAGGCTACTGTCTTGTAGATCAGATACACAAACAAGCTAGGCTACTGTCTTGTAGATCAGATACACATAAGAGCTAGGCTACTGTCTTGTAGATCGGATTCACATAAGAGCTAGGCTACTGTCTTGTAGATCAGATACACATAAGAGCTAGGCTACTGTCTTGTAGATCAGATACACAAACGAGCTAGGCTACTGTCTTGTAGATCAGATACACAAACGAGCTACATGTAGGCTACTGTCTTGTAGATCAGATACACATAAGAGCTAGGCTACTGTCTTGTAGATCAGATACACATAAGAGCTAGGCTACTGTCTTGTAGATCAGATACACATAAGAGCTAGGCTACTGTCTTGTAGATCAGATACACATAAGAGCTAGGCTACTGTCTTGTAGATCAGATACACATAAGAGCTAGGCTACTGTCTTGTAGATCAGATACACATAAGAGCTAGGCTACTGTCTTGTAGATCAGATACACATAAGAGCTAGGCTACTGTCTTGTAGATCAGATACACAAACGAGCTAGGCTACTGTCTTGTAGATCAGATACACATAAGAGCTAGGCTACTGTCTTGTAGATCAGATACACATAAGAGCTAGGCTACTGTCTTGTAGATCAGATACACAGAGCTAGGCTACTGTCTTGTAGATCAGATACACATAAGAGCTAGGCTACTGTCTTGTAGATCAGATACACATAAGAGCTAGGCTACTGTCTTGTAGATCAGATACACATAAGAGCTAGGCTACTGTCTTGTAGATCAGATACACATAAGAGCTAGGCTACTGTCTTGTAGATCAGATACACATAAGAGCTAGGCTACTGTCTTGTAGATCAGATACACATAAGAGCTAGGCTACTGTCTTGTAGATCAGATACACATAAGAGCTAGGCTACTGTCTTGTAGATCAGATACACATAAGAGCTAGGCTACTGTCTTGTAGATCAGATACACATAAGAGCTAGGCTACTGTCTTGTAGATCAGATACACATAAGAGCTAGGCTACTGTCTTGTAGATCAGATACACATAAGAGCTAGGCTATTTCTTGTAGATCAGATACACATAAGAGCTAGGCTACTGTCTTGTAGATCAGATGCACATAAGAGCGAGGCTACTGTGTTGTAGATCAGATACACATAAGAGCTAGGCTACTGTCTTGTAGATCTGATACACAAACGAGCTAGGCTACTGTCTTGTAGATCAGATACACATAAGAGCTAGGCTACTGTCTTGTAGATCAGATGCACATAAGAGCTAGGCTACTGTCTTGTAGATCAGATACACAAACGAGCTAGGCTACTGTATTGTAGATCAGATGCACATAAGAGCTAGGCTACTGTCTTGTAGATCAGATACACAAACGAGCTAGGCTACTGTCTTGTAGATCAGATACACAAACAAGCTAGGCTACTGTCTTGTAGATCAGATACACATAAGAGCTACATTTTGTAGGCTACTGTCTTGTAGATCAGATACACATAAGAGCTAGGCTACTGTCTTGTAGATCAGATACACATAAGAGCTAGGCTACTGTCTTGTAGATCAGATACACATAAGAGCTAGGCTACTGTCTTGTAGATCAGATACACATAAGAGCTAGGCTACTGTCTTGTAGATCAGATACACAAACGAGCTAGGCTACTGTCTTGTAGATCAGATACACATAAGAGCTAGGCTACTGTCTTGTAGATCAGATACACATAAGAGCTAGGCTACTGTCTTGTAGATCAGATACACATAAGAGCTAGGCTACTGTCTTGTAGATCAGATACACATAAGAGCTAGGCTACTGTCTTGTAGATCAGATACACAAACGAGCTAGGCTACTGTCTTGTAGATCAGATACACAAACGAGCTAGGCTACTGTCTTGTAGATCAGATACACATAAGAGCTAGGCTACTGTCTTGTAGATCAGATACACATAAGAGCTAGGCTACTGTCTTGTAGATCAGATACACATAAGAGCTAGGCTACTGTCTTGTAGATCAGATACACATAAGAGCTAGGCTACTGTATTGTAGATCAGATACACATAAGAGCTAAGCTACTGTCTTGTAGATCAGATACACATAAGAGCTAGGCTCCTGTTTTGTAGATCAGATACACAAACGAGCTAGGCTACTGTCTTGTAGATCAGATACACAAACGAGCTAGGCTACTATCTTGTAGATCAGATACACATAAGAGCTAGGCTACTGTCTTGTAGATCAGATACACATAAGAGCTACTAGTAGGCTAGGCTGGTGAGCAAATGTGTTCAAGCTGTTGAGCAAAAACACACTTTGCCTTTATTATGTGCTAGATTATTTCTGACCATAGATAAAGCACTTTATCTGCGCAGTGCACACACGCTACTAATGAAAGACTTTCATATACCAGTGATAAATAAATGAATACTATCAACCCATTTAAATAATCAGTTTTTAAAATTACTGCCCGCCCGGCACGGGCAACGATTCAGTCGGCCTGGTGAAAATCTCAAGTTACTAGCCCTAGCCCAGGTAGATTTTTTGAGAAAATGAATAAAAAATCACATAATGTCTATGAATGTATCATTGTTTTCAAAATTATGAACCTATAGAGGTCTATTGCGACTGTTTTGACACATGCACAGGTATAAACAACAACAACCATCAACGATGCATGATTTTAGTGAACTCGCACACTATGTGTGATTCTAATGCTTACAATATGCAAGAGTTCCAGATGACTCAACCTTTTCAGAGCTGGAGTTGACATATCATTCTTCTCTGTGTTTTTACTCTATATTTTGAGTCAGTTTTTAGGAATAGTTTCCAGCAAAGAAGCAAAAATTAAAATGCGACTCCAAAGAGACAAATTGGGCGTATGATAAAACAAAAAGAATATGGAAAAATGTCCCATCATTGAATACTGTACCAGATTCTGGATCAAATTGAAGACCTCTATCTTGACCATGCTTGTGTACTTAATACTTTTGATTCTTTGAAGACATTATGTGAAGTCATCAATGTGTGTAATGTTGTGGGTGTCATTAAAGCAGGGGAGTCGTCACCTGTTCATAGATGGCCATAGCGTTTCATTGTTTACAAACAAGCGTCTACCCATGAGCCATTGTGTTTTAGCATGTATTGTTATCGTCGCTTGGCACTCAATTCCCGCGCGTGCGCACGTGACAACCCTCCCGCTTTAAATATCACAAATCATTACAAATTTGCATGAGAATGTTACAAATGTATATATTTAATGGTCAATAATTTTTTTTATTTGCTTAATAGTGCACCAATAATTATGCTTGAATTGTCAGTATTTCTACATTTGTACTGTTGCATGAAGCATAATTACCGGTATTAATTTCTATATTCCTTTTGTTACAGTTTGATTTCACTGAAATATTCATTCATCAGTGTATCCACACCATAGAATACTGTCTTGGTTGTATCTCAAACACTGCTTCATATCTACGGTTGTGGGCTTTAAGTCTTGCCCATGCTGGTAAGTTTAGTGTATCCACAAGATAGAATACTATCTGAATCCTAAAACACTGCATTTTCTTACAGGATCTATCCTTGGGGTCAAATGTACGTGCAGCAATGACAAAATGATAATTTGGCAGAATCATAGCACTTGCTGTTCAGTGAATGACATTTGTTCAATAATTTAATGTCCGACCAGAATTGAAATTGACAATCATGACTTGAAACATTTTTAAATTAATTAAATTAATCTTCTTTTTTTTTTATGGTAATTGGCAGAATTATCATTGGTTTTGTGGGAGATGGTGTTGCGTATTGGTCTACAAGTTGAGGGATATGTAGGTGCTTTAGTGTTGTGGTTTGTGTTTGCATGCTGGGCTGTGCTGACTGTTGCTATATTGCTGTTGATGGAAGGTCTTTCTGCTTTCCTGCATGCCCTGCGTTTACATTGGTAAGTATTCATCTCCATATGGCAATTTAAGTTTTGCATACATTCTAAAATAAGTGTATTGTTTTCTTTGCCATGCATAATGTATTTATTACACTTTACACTAAACAGTAATTATGAGTTATAACTCTCCAGGTCACTAATAATTGCATTATTATTTCATTCACACAGGGTTGAATTCCAGAATAAATTCTATGTTGGTAATGGATATCTTTTCATGCCATTTTCTTTTACAACTATCTTGGATGTGAAAGAAGAATAAATATTAATATTCTAAAACAGTGGCAGCGGCATAGGAGTGTCGCCCCCTCGAAAATCAAACTGAAACCTCTTGTGTCTGGAAAACTTGTCCCTCAAAATGCAGGAAATGCATTTCAGAGAGTCTAGATTCCAACATTTTTAAGGGGAAGTATGCCCCTGGACCCCCCTAGTAAGCTTGCACCTTTGGGGTGAGTGGTGATGAGCAGATCTCGCCCCTCCATGCAATTTCGTGCCACTGCCTCTGTAAAATAAAGTAGTAGATAATTGTATAGGTGTGGGTACAGTACTATTATTACTTCTTATAGTGTATATTCAAACATAGATCTACTGTCACTGTTACTGTCACTGGATATTAAACTGAAATAATTACTGTAATGAAAATAATGTGAGGATACTAGTCAGGGCTTCTGTATTCTGAAGGGCTCTCTATTCCAAGACAATTTTAAATTTAGTTTGACAACATGTGCTTATGTAAGGTGTTAATATCATTGAGAAGTAAATACACGTACAATGCATTTTGAAAGGCAGTTAATTAGGACATACAAAGCAATGGTCATTGGGAATTTTGGGTCCTGTAGTCATTACTGTATATGTGCATGCAGTGTTTCATTGTTATGTATGTTGTAATTTTTATATTAGTCAATGGCAGTAGTTTAAATGTTGTATGGTACATATCGCTGCATTAAAGTGCAGTACTACAAGCATCCCACCACATTTTGTTGCATATGGGTCACATATAAGTATCTAATATTTTACATACATTATTGGGAAATGACTGTATTTATCAATTTACTATGTACATTGAATAACTCATAACATATATACATGTAACAGGATTAATGTAACCATTCAACCACAAAGTACTGATTTCAATGCAAGACTACATATGGATTCAAATTCACCGCATGAAAATGACAGCACATATATGTACACAATAATATTTATTTTTATTGTCCTAATGTATAGATGTATACATTACAATTTACATCTCTTTTGTAACCCCCCCCCCCCCCGAAATTCATGACATTATGTAAAATATGCTGAACTATTTTGATGATGTAATCACATACTAGCTATTTAATTTTCTTCTACTTTTTTGATTCCCAAATGGTATGAATTGTCTGCCAAGTCTGTTTACTTTGGACATGAATTGTTGCGGACAACTAGTTTATTTGTAAGTTAATATATCACAACTGATTGTGAACAATTTGTGTTATTGAAAAATTATATTTAAAATGTGTATATTATTGTAATCTTGTACAGTACATTGGTGATACTCACAACAGGTTTATAATAATAATAATAATAAGTTTATTGACATTATTCATTTTGAATAGAACATAGTCAAATACTATTCTAAGATAGGGAATTTGTTTCACCTGTATAGTTAGTTCATTGTCTTTCTAACTAGAATGTTATTTAACTGCTACTTCAAGATTATTATACCAGAACTGTGGTGATTTTATCTTCAAATTAATGTGCCACAAGTTAAGACATTGTTGAAGCTAACTTCACTAAAATGGCATGCAGCTTTTCCAGGGTGTTTTATAGTAGTTTCACTATGTCATGTATTATAGTTTCTGTGCACTCAAATGCACCAGACGGATATTTAGGGGTCTCTGTGAAGGTGTTAGTGATTGGAAAATGTGTGAGGGTTTGTTTTCCCTGTGAATTATTGTCAATCATCTGACATGTGCAATGTTAAGTTTCTAATGTAATAAATATTAAAGTGGCAATGGCTGTAACTGTCTACATGTATCTTATTTTCTGATTTTTATTTGTAATAAAACTATTCCTGTGTCGATTTGTTGTGACCATCGCTGAAATGTGGACTCTGAAAGTATAGCGTATACACTATATACAACATTGTACATTAAATCCCTTGCAAGTGAAAAAATAGCCATGGTGTTGCGTCCATAGACTGTAAAATATTATAATTTCATTAATTTTAATTTTTTGTTTTGTATGGAATTTATTTTCACTGATTTTTGACAATTAAGACAGTTAAAAAGACAATTTACATTGCTGGTGATTAAACGTCATAATGACAGCAGTCATTCCAAAATGGACAGTAAGACTGTAGTTTCCACTACTCCTGTAACTGATGGTAGCAAAATAAGTGACTACCTATCTTTCTTGATGCAATACCACTGGAGACTCCCCTTGAGATAGCACTCTTCTAATACCACGCTGGAAGCCTCTCTGGCAATTGGCAGCTAAGAGAAGATTTTCTAACTGTTAGTGTTGTCAGACCCTGGTGCAGGACCACCATTTGGTTTTAATAGCACAGATGATGGTTTTGTGATTGGTGTAATCAGAGGCAAATGGATCCACTGCAACCATCTGGGATGCTTATTTTTCAGACCATTTTTCATTAAAAAGGTCTTTCACCCACCACAATCAAAGGATACAAGGGGTCGACTTTGGAACAGATCCACTGACTCAGCGACTCTGGAAAGTGATGCTCAAAACAGGTTTTTTGTTTTAGCCCCTGGTCAGAGAAGGGCCGAGATCGTAGCCCTCTCATTGTATGACCCTATGTTGTCATTTCCTTGAAGACTAGGCTCACTTTTCTGGTGAAGAATCAAAAGGATTTGAGGCAATCCCCATCAATATCACTTAATTGTGGGTAGCAAGAACCAGAAGAAATAATTTTGTCCCTCAGAGCCCTGCACGGTTGTTGTAAACCAGATACTAAAGGAATGTTTATCTATCTGTTGTGCATCACACATTTCCTATGACTATTATCTGGTGAGTCGACCCTTGTGTTCATCATGTTAGGGGTGTGGCTAACACACTGGCCTTCCAGTCGGAGCTGACCGTCCATTGAGCACACTGATGGTGGACGCTGATCAGACTTGGCCCTTGAGGTTCAGGATTTTAACTGGAGTTTGCGATCAGTTGAATTGGTGAGCGAGAAAAATCTGAGACAGAAAATAATAGGGATGCATTTAAGGCATGCATTCCATTCGAGGTGAAGTTTTGTTTTGAAATATTTCTGTTGAATCTCAGTTCACAGTTTGCACAGTGCTTTTTTTTTGGCAGGTATTACCCCCCCCCCCCCCCCTCAGTGTTTTCTAGTCCCAGTACTTTGAAATAAGTCCCAGTTACATGGATTCAAGGGAATGACATCAAGTCCAGCTTTAACATTTAACAATAGTTTATTTGTTGGATGCAGTTAGAAAAAGAGAACTTTTGGGTTGACCTACATGCATCTTGGATATTCTTGGCTAGATCACATTGAAACGTCACACACATCATACATTTTTAATTGCTATTAATTGCATGATTTGATTCAATAAAACATTTATGCCATTCCACATTCAGATCTTGTGTATAGATGGATTTTATTCAAACTTGTTACTAGCGTTCTTACATACAAACGGCTAATAAAAAAGAAAAAAAAGATTTAAAAAAATGATATATTAAACAAGCTCGAAAGTTTAGTAAATCAAAAACTCATTGCAGCTACAACTTAAAAATCTTCAGGCGCAGATAAAATTACCAATGAAATGATAAAGGCCAGCAGGAACCCATTAGTAAAACCATTACAAAAACTATTCAATTTAATCCTGTAGAGTGGATACATACCTAATTGCTGGAATTTAGGAACGATCACCCCTATTTTCAAAAAAGGAGACAAAACAAATCCAAACAATTACAGAGGCATCAGACTTCTTAATGGTATCAGTAAACTTTTCACCTCCATTCTTGAGCAACAGATTTTGAAACATCTAAAGGAAAAGAACACAATTGCAGAGAACAAATTGGATTCATGCACTGTAGCACCAAAGACCATTTATTTGTCCTCAAACAACTAACCACAAAATACCTAAGCAACAAACAGACTGTGTTTGCTTGTTTCATTGACTTCCAGAAAGCCTGTGATTCCATCTGGCACCTAGGTCTCTTCTGGAAACTTATCCAAAGTGGTATTACAGGTAAATTCTACAACATCATAAAATCCATTTATCTGAACTCAACAGGATGTGTTAAAGAGTCTAACAGATAGTTTCACAATTAATAGAGGCATTAGACAAGGGGATGGACTCAGCCCACTTATTTTCAATACTAGTATCTATGTAAATGACATTAAAACATCTTTAGATTTGGCTCGTAATGACTTACCAAGTCTCCCATGTCTGCTATATGCAGACAACCTCGTAGTGTTGTCCCAATCACATATCGACTTACAAAATGCCATAAATTCTCTTGAAACTTACTGTCAGAAATGGAAACTCAATATTAATATCTCTAAGTCAAAAATCGACATGTTTAGTAGGTCAAAAAAATCACAGGACAAATTCAAATTCCACTGGCATGTTGATGGGAAGGAACTTGAAAATACAAAAACATACACATACCTCGGCATTAAACTACACAAATCGAGTAATTCGTCGGAGCACAAGAAGACCTCAGAGCTAGAGCAATGAAGGCATGTTTCAAAATGAAACAAATGCTATTCTCAGAAAAACTAATTCCAATCAAAACATACTTAAGAATTTTCTTCTCAATTGTAATCTATACAAGGAGGAACGAGAAATCATGATCAAGAACATAATACTAAAAAGTAAAAATGACAAAACAATCATTGAGCTAGGAAAATTCATCCACACTTGTTTCAAATTACGACAAGAAAAAAACACAAAAATGCCAGATGCCTGAACCAACCACCAAATAATTATTTGTTTCTTTTTCTTTTCTTTACATTCAAATGTCTGTGATTTTCTTGCCAGAATAGTATTTGCCCTGCAAAATACACAGAAAAGCGATCGCCTCTTCGAAAAAAATGTTGGGGAGCGTCGCCCCTCCCAAATCATGCTGAAACCCTTTGTGTTAGCACAACATTTGCCCCTAAACATGCAGGAAATAGCGTTTCAGAGACTCCAGATTTCATTTTTTTAAGGGAGAGCATGCCCCGGATCCCCTCGTATAAAGGTCGCGCTTTCGGTGCGAGGTTGGTGAGAAGACCCCCCCCCCCACCCTTCTGCAAAATGTTGTACCGCCGCCTCTACAGTGTCCGTCGGAACATCAAGTAACAATTACTTGGTGTATAATGAAGTAGAAATACCGGTAAATGTTTCAAGAACGAGGAGTGTTATGTATGATTATTCAAAACTAGGAGGAGGTGGCCTGTAAAATATTAATAGACGTTTAGATATTGGTTGTGCGCATGTCTTACTTTCATGCTGTGACGTGACGTGTAGCCAAAAGGTGCCTTGAGAAATGAATGAAAACACGAATAATACTCATTTGATGTCTTAAAGTTTATACTCCATTTCATATGTAAATACTAAAGCCGACATCTTGTGTACAGGGAGTTGAAATGAACTTGCTCTTATACTATATATTCACAATGCGCATGATTGTGTTTGCCGGTTGCCATAACAACATAGATCTAAACATGTTAATTGTATTCTTGTAGTAGAATTGATAAAGTTCATGACTTGTATTTAGCCATAATAGAGTCTTTTTAAAGCTGATATGAACTTAACATACGTATTCGATGATATGGTCGACATTGTACACCGTACGCAAAAAACAACGCAGTATATACGGGTTGAAATTTTACATCCGTCGCGTTAATATGGGTTCTTCACCTTCGAAGAAAGAAATTACCTCGACGGTGACTCTGGATGGCCACACAGAGTACCATGCAACAGATGCTGCGGGGAGCGATATGGTGGCAGCCATCGCGGCAAAAGCATCTATGGAAGATCACAAAGCTCGGATGAAAGAACACCCCGAAATATTAGAGTTACTCGCGGGATTTAAAATCGCCGTGCAAAAGATGGAGATTGCAAGCGAGGGAGAAATTACTCACGAGGTGCTGAATGATGTCACGGAGGCGGTAGAGGAATACATTGAGCAAGTGATGTACACTTACGAAACGAATGAACAGAAGCTGTTGATCGGCGACCAACTTGGATACGATGGATTCGTACAAGCCAGTATCAAGTATTGTAAAGCAATACAAAAAGACGGCACTCTTGAGAGGGACCCGGAGACAGCTAGCGCCACCATGACACTGCTGAATACGATTGCATCGCTGGCAGATCGTAGCGAAGTAGTGTGTAACCTGAGTAAGCTGGGGCTAATCGAGTTGCTACTAAATGAACTTAAACGAACAGTGCTGTTGGAGCAATATTCCACGAACGCTGTAAGTAGGTATTGCATAAATACATCTACTGTGGTACTGCATGGTTGATATTGTCACATAGTTCATCTGGCTGGCGGTTTATGCAGGGGCGTCGATCCATTCTGAAAAGTGTGGGGGACACTTTTGTGTCCGCGTAAGCGGCCAATGTCCGCGCTTGCGCGAACAGGGGGGTGTCTCAGAAGGGGGGACTGCCCTATGTTCCGACATCTCTATGTTCCGACACCACTATGTTCCGACACCACTATGTTCCGACACACAGTATACTTGTGTCAAACTTAATCTGACTAGCCGTGCGTGACCTTTTACTACCTTGATATAACCAGGATGTCCTGTGGGTTAATACTGGAAATCCAACTGTAGTGTAGTGTAGTCCGGCCATGATGCTCGAAAGTCCGTGAAGGCCGGATCTTGCATAATGTTATCGGATAATTATCAGGGAATTATCAAACAATGTTGCCCATTGTATCATTCTAATACTTCGACAATTATTTGACAATATCCGTGTCTGTTGGATGTGGTTCCAACCTTAAATCCTCCGATTGCCTAACTATCGAAGTTTTAGATCGATAATTATCGGAGAATTATTTTACCATTTTTATGAAAGATGTACTTCGACATTCATCAGTCGCGGAATTGCAAGGTTGCCGTTTACATTCGGTAGCACCTTTCCAAGTTTATCTACATATTAATTAAAATCAATATTTATTTATTAATTTATTATGCGAGAGATGAATAGGCACTGCATTTAGCATTCCGTAGTGTTTGCATAATTTTTTGAAATTGCCAAAAAAATACAAAGGTTTCACACTATCTTTTTCCAATCCTATATTGTGTGTTTTCGGCCAACATTCCTTGTTTACCTCCACACGTTATACGTTTTCCTATCAATCTAAAACATTGATAGGTCTCGGAGAATTGCATGTTTAAAAAAATTAAACCACCACTCAACTGTAGACCCTGTCTAATATCAATCTAAAATTATCAGATATTTATCCGATAATTCAAATGTACAATAGGCCGGCTAGCTCTAATGCGAGGATATTGCACAAGTTTATACGACAATGTACCTGCAAATTTGATGCATAATTCATCGTTCAGAGTTAAGGTCCATATTAGACAGATTTCCTTAAGGAAGTCAGAAAGCACTATTCTATTCTATTCTTCGTTGTTCCATTGCATTGTTCTGATATTCCTCTTTATTCTGAAAATATTCCCATATGTTACACTCATAAATTACAGTTGATATAATACACAATTTAAATACTTATCCTTATATCTGCCAAAACATGGATATCCCGTATTTATACTTTACATTATTTCTTTGTCAATATCCTTCGTGTACTGCAGATGTATTTGAAACTGCCTATTCGCTCCATTGTGCAGTCGTCGATTTTGTATTTTACGTTACTTTGTGTAAATTACCCAAATTTCTTTGGTACACATGTTTAATTTACTTATGTAAATCTTAGGTCAGGCAACGTCTCGCCATCTATTTGAATTCCATTTTTATCTAGGTATATGTAATTTCTTGGCAGTGTAATAGCGTTCTCTTAAATAAATAAATAAATAAATAAATAAATAAATAAATAAATAAATAAATAAATAAATAAATAAATAAATAAATAAATAAATAAATAAATAAATAAATAAATAAATAAATAAATACATACATACATACATAAATACATAAATAAATAAATAAATAAAATATTGAGAAAACATAAAAAGACTTATTTTCAAATACATGAATATGTCATGACTAATTCATTTTATCATAGACAGGATTTGCCCAGAAAATGCCATTTGATGATTTTGAATAACGTATAATAAAGTTAATGAATTCATAATGGCAATAAGTAATGAATTATCCGATGTAATATCCAACGTAATACTTGTACGTTACACCAATATAGCTTTAATTTGATATATAACATGGTGGTGTTTGTCTGAGGTATTCCTATTTAATATGTGACAGGCTATTACGTAATAATGTCTTTGTATAAGGTTAATCCCGAAAATTTCGCTTTTCATTTGACGCTGTGTATAATTTTTTAAAACTAACATATTTACCCTGATTTTCGGGGGCAAAACGGCTCAGATTCTACAGCCAAAATTGACCAAATTAATTCCCATGTTTCTGTCTATTTTATGGCATGTAAATTTGACAGCCTTGTCTTAATTTTAATAGTACAGTCAGTATTCTGTAACTAGACTAATCGCGCTGAACAGAAAAAAAACCATGTTGCTTTGTTCTACCATGGGGAGGGGTATTTATCTAATTTTGACTTCTGACCACTAGCGTACATATTTCCATTGAAAATATGGCACATTCTGACCGGCTCAGAATTTATTGGATGATCGTCGAACATAAAAGTACTAAACAATGTAATTTAGGTCTCCCCGAGTACAAGTTGTCAGGGGCCCACATGAAGACTGTCAGGTACATAGTTTATTGTTGATCTGAACGTTTGGCAATAATTAAAAAAACAAATATTTTGCGCCTGAAACTTGATAGGATACATCGCGTCTGAGAATATTGCTGACGATGATCACAAAAACACCTCCATGAAAGCCCATGGCCAGAAGAGTGGCATTTATTATAATCCGGCATATTTATTTTTTAATGTAAAGAAAAGTAATATTGTGTCACAAAAGGTGAGCGTAGAATAATATTTGAAGAAGAATAATGATATTTTTTCTTATAGTAAAGAGATAAAAACGCAGTGAAATGTCAAAAACGTGTCAGGTGTCAGAACTGATTAGCATCTCAACATAGGGTTGTCGGAATATAGGAATGTCGGAATATAGGAATGTCGGAACATAGGGGTATCGGAATATAGGGGTGTCGGAATATAGGGATGTCGGAACATAGGGGTGTCGGAATATAGGTGTGTAACCCCGAGGAGGGATGTGTCTCCCTCAGAAGGTAGAAATTTTTGAAAAATGCAACCAAAATGAAGTAATTTGGTGCATACTTGGGGATTTTCAATCTTGATCATTAAGAATACAGTACATGTACACAGAACCAAAGGCATTACACAAACGCAGGCTTTGATATAAGCCTATTATTGATATTTGGGTAAGTCAGGAAAGTAGAGGGGACAGTTGATATTGTGTCCCCCACCCTTCAGAAAGTGGGGGGGGGGCGTGTCCCCCTGTCCCCCCATGATCGACGCCCCTGGGTTTATGTGTGTGCGTCACTGTCCTGTTAGTTGTATATAATGAGATTATTGGTGAACAATTACATATTCATTGCTGTCAATCAAAATGTTGGGAGAGGGCGCTCTTTGAGAATGCAATACTACTGTATATTGCATATACAAACAGCCGTCAATACAAATACGTTTTGGACATTTCAAAAACAAATGTTTGTGCCGTATTATGTATCCTAATCTATAGTCATTTATTGTATCATGAACATTTTTCATATTTTAACTAGGTGATCAACAAACTCGTTCTAATCTATCTCACTGTTGTGTACAACTGTGCCAAGGGAGGTGTCAGTCGTCAGTATTTCAACGACCACGGTGCAGTTGATGTCATTATGCCATACACCAAAGCTGAAGACAACTCTATCAAGGCTCTGGCAGTCATGGCAACGGCATACATCGTAGAAGAAGGCGAGCAGAGCGATGCGGTTGTAACAGATGACAGAACGACGCTCTATGTTTTGAGAACCTTCACAGAAGCGCTGGAAAGCGCGGACAAAGTGTCGTTGGGAGGGTTCTCAGTCGAGGTAACTTTTACGAAAATTATCTAGACAAATTTATAGGCTTTCTATGGAAATAGTTTGTATAATTTCTATAAAATCGTATTTTAATATATAACACGAAAAGCGTAATCATATTTACCATGGAAAATACAGCCCATAAATACATCGCTGTACAAAACTATTTGAATAGAGTCAATCTGGCCGGAACAGGGCACCAGTAGTTGGCTCTTGCATAAAAAGACTTCACTTGACACTTTATGTCACAACTACCATTACATAATATGTTCACAATAACTCCTAGTAAGTATAAATAATCACTGACGAAATCAAACTTTTGGATAAACATTTGGATAAAAAAAATACTGTATTCTGTCATTAAGTCAAGAGAGTAAGTTTTCACATTTATATGTAGAATAAAATGAAAAAAATGACCTTAACAATAACAAATAAATATCTAGATAATATCTGCAAGAGTTTTCACAACGTCTAAAGAAAAATTTCTATCAAAAGTATACAAAACATATAAGTCTACAAAAAGTATAGAAAGTCTGTAGACGTCTATAGATGTATATAGAAATATTATAAACTATTTTCACAAGGAAGAGTAGCATTGGTATTATTACACTGAGATACTAAAAGACTAGACATATGTGGCTTCTTTTATATCTGACGATGGCGCTGGCTACATTCTTGTCATCGTGTACGGCGTGGCTGCAGTGTACATGTTGCTATTCAGTTTAATGTAACCCGGGCGTCAAATAGACCTTTTACCAATGTCCGCCAAAAGTCATATCCATGACGGTCATCGGCTTACTACTCCCGATTTGACTCTGTGGTGCAGTCCCGATTTTGATGTTCAGAATGACAATTTTACATTTAACAAAACCAACGAATATGTTTCATACATACGTGCCTGTCATTTCACAATGCGATTTCTGTCTAACGCTGGTCAGACTTATTTGACTACAAAATAGATATAAATATTAAACAAGCCCACGTCACTTGAGCACGTGATCTTATTGCGTGAATGCAGAACAGAAACTAGAAATTTCATTTATTTTAATTTTCTTGTTTTACAGGAACTGGTACAGGGAATGTCTAGTCTTGTTAATCACGACAAAAACAAACAAATTATCGTAAAACAGAAAGGACTGAAGCTGCTGGTGAAATTGATGAAAGAAGGAGACGACAAAGAAACATATTGGGCCACACGTTGTGTTTGGACTTTAGCATTTGATGACGATAACAAGGAAAAGATCAAGAAAGAACCAAATGCTATCAGTACCCTTGAAAAACTAAAGTCACATGACAGCCAAGAAGTGAGAAACGCCGCAGAAGGTGCATTGTGGGTAATACAAGGAGAACAAGAACATATCCGAGGTATGCCCTGCAAATATTACATGGAGAAAAAGAAACAATTACAAATAACAGAATTACGTTCATTTTGCCGATATGCCGATATTACCCACTAATATATAAATTGAAGATATAGAAAAAGATAAGAGAAGAGAAACAGTAATTAAACTAGCACGACTGTTACTTGACAGTTTCCGGGAATTATTAATAAGAAAGTTGATTTTTAACTTGATTTTAATTAGAAAAAAGGAACGGGATCTATGTGTTGACTTCTGGGTCTACGTGTTGAGTTCAGAGCATATATGTTGATCATTTCAGGGTGTATGTGTTGGGTTCGGGGTATGTGTATTGGGTTCGGTGTTTACATTTGTTGAATTCAGTGTGTGTATATGTTCGTTCAGGGTGTATGTATGTGTTGACTTCTGGGTCTACGTGTTGAGTTCAGAGCATATAATAATAATAATAATAATAATAATCTTTATTGAAACCGTATCCCGGAGTGGGATCTTAGTTGAAAATACAATAAAGTAATATGTTGATCATTTCAGGGTGTATGTGTTGGGTTCGGGGTATGTGTGTTGGGTTCGGTGTTTACATTTGTTGAATTCAGTGTGTGTATATGTTCGTTCAGGGTGTATGTATGTGTTGACTTCTGGGTCTACGTGTTGAGTTCAGAGCATATATGTTGATCATTTCAGGGTGTATGTGTTGGGTTCGGGGTATGTGTGTTGGGTTCGGTGTTTACATTTGTTGAATTCAGTGTGTGTATATGTTCGTTCAGGGTGTATGTATGTGTTGACTTCTGGGTCTACGTGTTGAGTTCAGAGCATATATGTTGATCATTTCAGGGTGTATGTGTTGGGGTCTGGGTATGTGTGTTGGGTTCGGTGTTTACATTTGTTGAATTCAGTGTGTGTATATGTTCGTTCAGGGTGTATGTATTTGTTGACTTCTGGGTCTACGTGTTGAGTTCAGAGCATATATGTTGATCATTTCAGGGTGTATGTGTTGGGTTCGGGGTATGTGTGTTGGGTTCGGTGTTTACATTTGTTGAATTCAGTGTGTGTATATGTTCGTCCAGGGTGTATGTATGTGTTGACTTCTGGGTCTACGTGTTGAGTTCAGAGCATATATGTTGATCATTTCAGGGTGTATGTGTTGGGTTCGGGGTATGTGTGTTGGATTCGGTGTTTACATTTGTTGAATTCAGTGTGTGTATATGTTCGTTCAGGGTGTATGTATGTGTTGACTTCTGGGTCTACGTGTTGAGTTCAGAGCATATATGTTGATCATTTCAGGGTGTATGTGTTGGGGTCTGGGTATGTGTGTTGGGTTCGGTGTTTACATTTGTTGAATTCAGTGTGTGTATATGTTCGTTCAGGGTGTATGTATGTGTTGACTTCTGGGTCTACGTGTTGAGTTCAGAGCATATATGTTGATCATTTCAGGGTGTATGTGTTGGGTTCGGGGTATGTGTGTTGGATTCGGTTTTTACATTTGTTGAATTCAGTGTGTGTATATGTTCGTTCAGGGTGTATGTATGTGTTGACTTCTGGGACTACGTGTTGAGTTCAGAGCATATATGTTGATCATTTCAGGGTGTATGTGTTGGGTTCGGGGTATGTGTGTTGGGTTCGGTGTTTACATTTGTTGAATTCAGTGTGTGTATATGTTCGTCCAGGGTGTATGTATGTGCTGACTTCTGGGTCTACGTGTTGAGTTCAGAGCATATATGTTGATCATTTCAGGGTGTATGTGTTGGGTTCGGGGTATGTGTGTTGGATTCGGTGTTTACATTTGTTGAATTCAGTGTGTGTATATGTTCGTTCAGGGTGTATGTATGT
This sequence comes from Saccoglossus kowalevskii, assembly GCF_978046115.1. Classification (NCBI taxonomy): domain Eukaryota; kingdom Metazoa; phylum Hemichordata; class Enteropneusta; family Harrimaniidae; genus Saccoglossus; species Saccoglossus kowalevskii. The sequence continues at coordinate 30,915,126 of NC_140661.1, read as the reverse complement.
GTTGACTTCTGGGTCTACGTGTTGAGTTCAGAGCATATATGTTGATCATTTCAGGGTGTATGTGTTGGATTCGGGGTATGTGTGTTGGATTCGGTGTTTACATTTGTTGAATTCAGTGTGTGTATATGTTCGTTCAGGGTGTATGTATGTGTTGACTTCTGGGTCTACGTGTTGAGTTCAGAGCATATATGTTGATCATTTCAGGGTGTATGTGTTGGGTTCGGGGTATGTGTATTGGGTTCGGTGTTTACATTTGTTGAATTCAGTGTGTGTATATGTTCGTCCAGGGTGTATGTATGTGTTGACTTCTGGGTCTACGTGTTGAGTTCAGAGCATATATGTTGATCATTTCAGGGTGTATGTGTTGGGTTCGGGGTATGTGTGTTGGATTCGGTGTTTACATTTGTTGAATTCAGTGTGTGTATATGTTCGTTCAGGGTGTATGTATGTGTTGACTTCTGGGTCTACGTGTTGAGTTCAGAGCATATATGTTGATCATTTCAGGGTGTATGTGTTGGGTTCGGGGTATGTGTGTTGGGTTCGGTGTTTACATTTGTTGAATTCAGTGTGTGTATATGTTCGTTCAGGGTGTATGTATGTGTTGACTTCTGGGTCTACGTGTTGAGTTCAGAGCATATATGTTGATCATTTCAGGGTGTATGTGTTGGGGTCTGGGTATGCGTGTTGGGTTCAGTGTTTACATTTGTTGAATTCAGTGTGTGTATATGTTCGTTCAGGGTGTATGTATTTGTTGACTTCTGGGTCTACGTGTTGAGTTCAGAGCATATATGTTGATCATTTCAGGGTGTATGTGTTGGGTTCGGGGTATGTGTGTTGGGTTCGGTGTTTACATTTGTTGAATTCAGTGTGTGTATATGTTCGTCCAGGGTGTATGTATGTGTTGACTTCTGGGTCTACGTGTTGAGTTCAGAGCATATATGTTGATCATTTCAGGGTGTATGTGTTGGGTTCGGGGTATGTGTGTTGGATTCGGTGTTTACATTTGTTGAATTCAGTGTGTGTATATGTTCGTTCAGGGTGTATGTATGTGTTGACTTCTGGGTCTACGTGTTGAGTTCAGAGCATATATGTTGATCATTTCAGGGTGTATGTGTTGGATTCGGGGTATGTGTGTTGGATTCGGTGTTTACATTTGTTGAATTCAGTGTGTGTATATGTTCGTTCAGGGTGTATGTATGTGTTGACTTCTGGGTCTACGTGTTGAGTTCAGAGCATATATGTTGATCATTTCAGGGTGTATGTGTTGGGTTCGGGGTATGTGTGTTGGGTTCGGTGTTTACATTTGTTGAATTCAGTGTGT